>NW_010321119.1:0-32704 GCF_000700745.2 Antrostomus carolinensis | reverse complement strand
ACTTTCTAGAAAGCTTTTCTCAAGGCTAAATCCTAAAACTGTGGTAAGAATGAGGCCTAACTGATATCAGAGAGTTTCCCAGTCACAAACAAAACAAACCACAAAAAAAAAAAGGAAAACAACAAACAACAAAACAAACAAACCCCAAACACACCACTGTTCAAGGGTATCAGCTTCTCAGGTCTTTCTATAAAGAAGTCACAAGCCTGCACTGAGTCTGGGCAAGAAAACAAGAGAGTAACTAACTACTGATAACCCACTTACAACAGCTGAGTAAACTGTACCACTCATTTAGTCCTGAGCAGTGAAACAGGACCAGCATTTCACATCTTCCTAGTGATGATGGATCAGAAAAATGAGATCTGTGCATTTTAACAGATATTAAAATCAGTTTTTATTTTTTAAAGTCAGGCTGCTTGCAGTCAGCATTAAGATTTTTCTAATGTATATTTGATTTCTACTCAAATGCATTTTTCTATTTAAAATGTAACTAGCTAATAAAACTGCAGATGCTTTTTTTGCCCGTAGCTTTGACTTTCAGTTTGCCCTTCCAACTCAAACCATTCTACGATTCTATAAGTACAAGGGCTACACTAGTTCAGTCAATTTAGTATCATGTACTTTTATGATTTTGCTATAACTGTGATTTCAGATTGCCTACCTCCCACCTGATGTTTAACGGCTTTCAAGAAAAGCAGGTGAATGCAAATGTGCGCAAGTTGTCTATTGCTAAGATATTTCATAATCAGATTTTTTTTCCTATCTCAGAGATCATGCCATTTACATTAGTTAGTGAAAGAACAGCCCAGGTAGGAAGAAATAAAATGGTGTTCCCTACTCAGCAGTAACATGTATCTCTTCAGCTTGTCCAGATTCTATCCTCACGTAAAGTGATTCACATTAGTCTGCAGTATGATAAGCAAAATCCAATTGCTCATTCAAACATATTAATGCAGCAGTGGACTATTACATGAGACACCTAGGTTCTCTGTTTAGAAAGATCTTGGCAGTCTTTTGAACTTTTTAAAGAAGTATAATTTTAAACATGTCTTTCTATTTTCTACTTTGGAATCAAAGTAAAGATGGGTAAATGACAGTGTAATTCAAAACACAATTTGTATTTTACTTCTTAAGTGAATCAATTTTCCCCTTACTTCAACAATGCTTAATGAAATACACTTCTCAGGTTTTTTTTATCCTTCTAAAATGAAGCTATTACTCAAAGATCCACTTTCTCAGAGAGCAAAGGTGGCATAAATTCCCACTCTCTGTGTCAACCCTTGCACTTGTTTCCCCGTCAAAGTTCACTGCCTAGTCAGATGAAGTAGCAAGTTACAGGTTAGGCCATACTTAAATAACGTAGGTATAGAGGAGTGAGTGTTTAAGCATATATATACACCTATATAAATAAAAATTCATGTAACTAGATTGTATGCCCCAGAAATAGCTGTATCCAAAAAACCTAACTAGGCTGTGAACTTCAGTAAAAGCAGACATTCTCAAAACTGCTTTGCCAGAAAAGCGCTCATCAACTTACTGCAGCGAAAAAACAGCTACGTGATTAAACACCTGGATTGCCACACTGCCCGTGTTCGCTTCAACAGTACACCTTGCTGCAAGCAGCAGTCTGGAATTCAGCAGATCAGTAGGACCTGCAAAAGAGGGGCCCAAACACCCTAGAATTTCTCATCAAGGTTTTATAGACAATGAGAGAAGACAAAGTCAGCAGAAACAGTCATCCTATTGTATCACTGTAACATGGAAAAAGCTACTCAGAAAGGATTCAGAAGATACTGTTGAAGAACTACCCCATCACTGAAAGAGAAAAACACAATATAAGGAGTCAGACACAAGACATTTATTGGATCATAACGCTTCGCTGTTGTAAACGTAACAGACAACGTATGTTGAACTTCTAGAACCTAGGAATAGCTTTTAAGAGATACAAAAGAAAGCATTTAGCTCTGTATTGAAAAGTTTTCAACTCTGAAAGACATTTTAATATAAATAAAGTTTTCTACATTTCTCTTATGTAGCTTTCAAAAAAGACAAGTGACAGAATTCTTGGTGAAGCCGTTTACTTACATTGAAGGCATTAGCTGCATTTTTATCATAATACTTCTTCTTTTCATACTTATCTCTGATGAAAAATTCCACAGCTCTGGAAGTAGCTGGTTTAAGGAAAATATGCATTCAGATAAATAGCAACATTAACCTAAAAAGCTGACAGATTATTCAAATTAAAAGAACTGCACCAGATTCTTGCTCCATCTCATTTTGTAGTTTTAAAACAACAGAACAAACTGCTCTACACAGAGTAATTGCTACTGCAGTGTCCAGAAAAGCTTCTTTTTACTACAGAGAATTAATCAGTTTAATCTCTTAATGAAACAATATGAGCAAGATATTCTAGAAGTAACTCAGTGTTCCACAGTTAGGACGTTTTCACTTCGTATTTATGAACTTCAGGGCTGTAGTGCTGCAAATACTTGAACAAAGGTACTTGTATATGGTAAATAATTGAAGTACAGTTTACTATCATAACTTGGGAAAAAATACTTTCTTTTAAGATAAAAGGTGAAATGTGTACCTGTTCTCTGACAAATTATATCATGCATCAAAACCTGACCATAAACAATACTCTAAAATCAATAAAGTCCTCCACATGAGTCTCCTATTACAACAAATATCTCTGTGGAATGAAAAGAAAACTAAAACACCAGTGATAAGAAGATACTGGAGCAAAGGTTGAAACAGCAGCAAGCACGTTGATGCAGAAGACCAGAACTGACAACTCACTAGCTCGAACACAGAAAGCACAATGAGTTGTTTTCCTCAATTATTCTCTCAGCTTAATAAAGCAGCAAAACTAAAGCAGTGTGAATACTTTAAGTTCAGTAAAGCTGATTCTCTGGTATCCGTAGAATAAATTTTAACTAATTTGTTCACCAATGTGATTATTCATTCAAAAAATCAAAACTGCAACCGTGGAAGCTCAGATTCATTGCATCTTAAACATCTGTAGCTACTTTTCCCCTCAGTCGATGGAAAGATACCTTAGCTCCACATACAATCTCTTAAGATTAACACTGAGCTCAGAGGACTCAGTTCCTTCATTCTGTGCATCAAATTATATCATCTACAATCACATTCCATTTCAAATTGTATGCAAGTGTCACCTGAAGACACTGCTTCATAAAAGTAACATAACAAATCATAACAAAACATTCTTTTTTACCTCTTTCCAAATATATCTACATTCTAAAGGGTTTCTTGAGCACTTTGAACGTACAGCTATCTTAGTACTAACATTGCATTACTCTTTACACATACCAAAGGACTGTTATTTTGCCAAAAAAATCAATGTATACTGTCAAATTACAGAAGAATGGAATTTGTGTAATATGCAACTCCCACAACTTTTCAAATTTTGCTAAGACTAAACAGGACTCCCTCAGAAAGTTTATTTTCTACCTTAGTAAAAATTACTGCATTATACTCAGTGGAAGGAGGAGAGAGAGAAAAAGAATGTAATTTGTTTACACGCTTTTGGGCTATAACTGGATAGCTGTATTAAATGATAACTAATTTAAACACAAAAAATTCAAAACTTGACTGTTACAAAATATCTTAGAATAACCTATCCTTTCTTCAAAGGAAAAGTCACCGTTATTTTCCAAAATTAACATTTTCAGATGGCACATTTATTTTGTCAAGTGTTCTAAGTTTTGGTTGCTCAGGTTTTGGTGTTAGATATCTTAGTTCTTTTGCATAAATATTTCCGTATATTTAACAGTTTCCCAGAATGCACACTTGACATTTTAGACAATGAGAAAATTTTAATTCAAAACTTATTAAAAAACAGAATCATAAATATTTACATTTCATAGGGTTTAATTTTTCAGGATGCTATTACGCTGAGGTATTCAGTTGTGTATTCTGAAGAATATCCACTTTATTCAAGTTATCCCATTGGAATTTTTGGAGCACGTCTAAGTTTCTTTAGATTAATAACCTATTGTGTTCTTGTTAACAAAAGAATTTGAAGCAACCTCAACAAATGCCAAAACTGTTTTCAGAAGTTGGTAAAATGAAGAGACAAAGAAAGATTTAATCTACTCTTGGAAAAAAAACACTTTCAAAAAGGAAGCTAAAGCTGACATACAAAAAACCACCAAGATGATTCTCAAAGTTAGCTTCTATGCCAGAGCATCCCGGCCAGGTACAAGGGAAGAATAAAAAAAATGCCTAGATAGGTCCGTCTTGTGATTAAGAAGCAGGAGAGATGGGAGACCTTTAGCAGGAGATTTTGGGCATAGCCCACATACATGTTTCTCCTGTATCTCCATTCTACTACCTAAAAAGTAGAAATAACTACATTACAGGAAGTTAAACATTAATATAGAATAAAAAACACAAAAATGATCATTACATGCAATGAGTCTTCATAGTTTATCCAAAATAATAGTCTGAATATTGGGAATATTCATAGCCAGAATACTGATGAGACACAATGCTTTTTTTGTAGTGATTCAAAAGCCCACAACACAACAGCTTGTCATGAATGCCAACTAGGTAAGTAGCTGCCAAAGCTATGGGGAAATTGAGAAATAAAACAGAAAATGTTGGCATCCTCTCTCCTGGCACTGTATTTTTAATAACGAGAACACATGCAATGAAATATATTTAGTTGTCCAAGTCCACCACTTAGAAACTGGTAACTGGTTAAAAGGCTATATAACTATTTCAAGGTATACAGTGTCAACAAAAGAATTATTTTTTAAAGTCTAAAAAGGAGACTTTTGGTCTGATCTGACAAGAAAAGCTTAGAGTAAAAATATTATTGCTTTTCCTGCAATAGCACCAGTGAATTCAGGTTAGCTGCAGTAAGAAAAAAATACACATCTTCAAGATCCACTCTTGAGTAAGCTTTAGTCAAAACATTTCACTCTCATGGCCAAAGTAAAGCTCTAGAATATTACAACTGGAATACTACAGTGCTATCTGGTTCCAGTTGCTTTTTTCTTATGGATACATATGTTTAATTTAAAAGCTAATGGAATATGAAGAAACATATCTGTATTGCTCAGGTGTATTTTATAACGAAGAGTCTAACTCTTCAAATAAAAATTTTCTGCACGTAGCATATCAAATATAGTATCTAATAAACAGAAGACCCCAAATCACTTTTGGATACAGAAGGAGAAAATTCAGATCTAGTAATGACTAAGTCTGTTTATTAGGCTCCATAGCCTGTACTATCATCAGGCTAAGAGAGCTGGGGATAGATCCAGCTCACTTAACAGTAAGTGTTCAGGATCTCATTACAGTTAAAGAGTTACAGTAAGATCAGGTGAAGCAAATCATGATGTGGAGTAACATTACTAAATCAGGAGCTAATAAAAATCTAGATCAATGCCATTATACATTATCCTAAGGGTTCAGTACATTTGAAAAAGGTATCTTTTGAGGAAAGCTATTTATTGGCAGTAGACAATTTTTCCTCCAATCTTCCCCTTACAGGTACATGGTGATAACCACACACCAACAAATGTAGTGGCAACCCAGGATGTTTGGTTTATTTAGATACTCCCATGCTAGTCATCAGTGCTCACACACCTCACAGAATGCATACACTTCAACACCAAAAAACTGCAGAATATTTAATCCAGACGAAGAAATCCATACTTCATTCAATAAGATCCAATGGCTTATTTCACTTCACCATTCAGCTCGTTATTACCTGTTCAAATGCTTCTAACTTCAGCTGGCAGCTACTCAAGATAAAGACAGAATATTCAAGAGCTCTCTAGTATCACTCTGACTTCCTACATATAGGGAATTTATGAAGTCACCCCTTCTGAAAGCAAAAATAAATGAGGCTTGCCAAATCTCTTTACAGAGTAGATTTGCTATAACTGAAGTAATTTAAACCTTTTCTGAGCCATTCCCAACTTCCACTGTCATTTCTTCTGCAACAATATCAACAAAATAAATAAGGTGAGTTATGCAGCAGTTCCTTCAGTCATAACATCTAAATTGCATTAAGGGTCATTTCAATGTGAAAACTAAAACAAAAAGGATACTGGTCTGTTTGAGGTCTTCGGAAGTTCTCTGGTAGATTAGCTTCATAGAGTAGTCTTGCTTTAGTATTTCCCATTTCCTGCATGCACTAAGGTAAAGTGGTAGAAAACAGTTAATTCATGTCCATCAATACTTTAAATCTTGAAACAATTGGAATGCTCTTGGTGTGCTTAAATGAAACTGTAGGTTTTTAACTTGGAGATCTCTTTGCTGCCATACATCTTGGGAGACACTCCCATGGCACAGAAGGGCTGCCTGCCAAGACTTACTGGACAAAAGCTAACAACACAGATGTTGTTTACAGTGTAAACTAACCCCTCCAGTGAAAGACAAGCTTTCATCTCTCAGGATGGCTCTTCAAACCACAAGGAACAGGAGTAAGAAAATTTATCTGGCAGCAGAAAGAGGCTTTAAACTGAAGAGTACCTGGAAAGGTTAGTACTTGGTACATCAAAAGAATGTAATGAAGAATCAGAAAGATGTGTGAACACTACCTTACTGTTCCCTACTGAAAATGAAAAGGTTTACAACATATTTTCTACAGATACAACAAAGAAGCAGGTTTCAGAGTCCCCATGGCAAGGTACAATACATCTAAAATGACAGAGAAAAGATAGCTAAACCAATTTCTGAAGTGAGTTTTCAGAACTTAAACTCATTACAGTAGAAATACAACACATTAAGAACACAAGTGGTGTTCCCTAGGGCTGTTCTGGGGCCAGCTCTGTTCAATATCTTTATCAATGATCTGGATGAGGGGATTCAGTGCACACTCAGTGAGTTTGCAGATGACACCAAGCTGGGTGGGAGTGCTGATCTGTTTGAGAGTAGGAAGGTTCTGCAAAGGGATCTGGACAGGCTGGATCAATGGGCTGAGGCCAGCTGTATGAGGCTCAACAAGGCCAAGTGCTGGGTCCTGCACTTGGGTCACAACAACCCCATGCAATGCTACAGGCTTGGGGAAGAGTAGCTGGAGAGCTGCCTGGCAGAAAAGGACCTGAGGGTGTTGGTCAACAGCTGCCTGAACATGAGCCAGGAGTGTGCCCAGGTGGCCAAGAAGGCCAACAGCATCCTGGCCTGTATCAGAAACAGTGTGGCCAGCAGGAGTAGGGAAGTGATTGTGCCAGTACTTGGCACTGGTCAGGCTGCACCTTGAGTCCTGTGTTCAGTTTTGGACCCCTCACTACAAGAAGGACATGGAGGTGCTGGAGCATGTCCAAAGAAGGGCAATGAACCTGGTGAAGGGTCTGGAGAACATGTCTTATGAGGAGCAGCTGAGGGAACTGGGATTCTTTAGTCTAGAGAAGAGGAGGCTCAGGGGAGACCTTATTGCTCTCTACAACTACCTGAAAGGAGGGTGTAGTAAGGTGGGTGTTGGTCTCTTCTCCCAAATAGCAAGGGATAGGACAAGAGGGAACGGCCTTAAGTTGCATCAGGGGAGGTTTAGGTTGGATAACAGGAAAAAACTATTCACTGAAAGGGTTGTCAAATATTGGAACAGGCTGCCCAGGGAAGTGGTGGAGTCACCATCCCTGGAGGTATCTAAAGCATGTGTAGATGTGGTACTTGGGGACATGGTTTAGTGGTGAACTTGGCAATGCTGGGTTTATGGTTGGACTAGATGATCATAATGGTCTTTTCCAACCAAACTATTCTATGATTCTATTTTGACTGTAAAACTTTTCAGTTGGGCCACCATGATAAACTCAAATCCTTTCAAAAGCATTCCTGGCATTCCCTCCAAATTCAAAACATATTTTAAGATATTTTACCTGTATTTGCTCTGGTGTCCATTGGTCCAAGTTGACAGACTTGACCCTTGATATATGGACCCCAAGATTTCGATGTATTCCAGCACATCTGATGCAAATAAAAACACCGGTATTCCAAGAGGCCCATCTTGGACCTAAAGGGAATGGGGAAATAAATAGTTATTTTAAAAATTCTATATACTGTGAAGATTTTATTTGGCATAATATATACTGACAACAGGAATAAACAAGTCCAAATAAAGGCTCACAGCTGTTTCTCTGGGTATATAGTTACTTCTAACAATCTCCATTGTTAGCAATTTTATTTACAGCTTTTTACTTCTAAGTGATGTCATGTAACATTCTAGTTACCCAGATTAAGCTAAGTAATCATATGTTTTGTCCACCGCCCTCCTCCCACCCCAAAAAAACCCCAAACACACTTTAGAAAGTTGGCTTATGAGTAACAACAAGATTTTGCTTACATCTCGAATAATCCTTACGGCTATGCATCAGATGCAAGCATCAGCAGAAATCAGTAGAAGTTGCCCCTTTTTCTCCAATTAAAACCTTCCCAAGACATGTATCTGTACCTAACTTGAAATAAAATGTAGGGCAATCTTATATTAATGCAACAAATCCTTTAATACCTCATACAGCACAGACTTTACAACAGTAGCATGCAAGCTCTTAGAGATTGATTATACAGAGATTTGCAAAACCAACTGATGAAAATATCCATGACTAAGAATGGTGGAAAACCAAATACATTCAGTATCCTTGATTCCTAAACTACAGTGTGAGCTGCCATTCACAGCCCAATTAATTTTCTCACAGAATCAGGTTAATTTATGAACTTTACCATTATTTCTCAGCTGTGTAGGCATGCTGAGACAGACCCAAAGTAAGCTGGCCTGAACTCCCACAGTGACACCTGGGATGTTTGACTTGAAGTTCCTACACAGTCTCAAATTAAACACTCTTACTTATATTGTCTTATTCCAGCTCTGTACACCACCATTGACAAAGGCACTGCTTTAAAGTCCATCCAGTTCTGAGCTCTGAGGAGTTCAGAGATTAAATAATTAACCATCAAAAGCAAGAAGGTGCATTGAAGAGTTAGAAAACATTTTGAGCAATTATCTGCCTTTGTATGACGGATGCACATCTAGACCACTCATGCAATTGCAGTAGTTTGCATTTCAATATTAATACATTATATGAACACTTTCCTGGGGCCTAGGAAATAATTTTATGCCTCCCCCTCCTGGTCTAGCTTAGGACTGTGTTGGGTTGACCCCAGCCAAACACCCACAGAGCTGCTTGCTCACTCTTCTCTCCTGCAGGATAAGAAGACAGAAGGAAGGTGAGGAGACTTGCAGTCTGAGAAGCAAAAACTGCATGCAAGCGATGGTTTTTGGGGGGGGGGTCGGAGGGGAGGATTTCTTCACTACTTCCCATTGGCAGGTAGGTGTCCAGTCATTTCTAAGAAAGCTGGTCCCCAGCACACACAGCACTTGCTTTAGAAGGCAACACCATAACGAAGAATCTCCCTTCTTCTTCTCCTCCTGTCCTTGAGCATTTATTGCTGAGCACATCATGATACAGTATGGAATCACAGCACCATTTAGGTTGGAAAAGACCTTTAAGATCATTGAGTACAACGGAGCGGTCAATTAAGAGTCAGCAGCTGTCCCATCTGTGTCTCCTCCCAATTTCTTGCCCACCCTCCTCTAGCCTACTCATCTGCAGGGGCAAAACAGAAAATATAAAAGACTTGATAGTCTGCAAGCGCTGTTGAGCAATAACCAAAACAAGGAAGCAGGAGAAATCCCTTCAGTTAGACTCCATTCTTTTCAACTGATATTCAAGAATCCCAAGGCACATTCACAGCTCCCCAGGGTTGTTGCAAGAAGGCTTCCTCTTAGTAGTGGAAATACTGGCTATATTTTGGGTAGTCACCTTGCTTTTAATTTGTCTTGTTCAAGACCTCAAACCATCAGACTACCTGATGTCAACTGTTTAACCTTTAAGACCAAACTGATTAAGATGACTGGCAGTGCTATCATCATAAAATTAAATTTCAGAGGTCAAGAGATCTAATAGTTACTCATTGAAACCAACAAGTCATTTCCTACATGGCACTTCTACATTAAAACTACTTGTCAGGTAAGACTGAACAGCCAAGCTGTTTACAATGTGTGTCTTCAATAGTTCAACAACTACCAACCTGCTGACATACCTTTTTTTTTTTTTTTCCCTTCTGCAAAACACCACAGACACAAAATACTCACCCTGTCCTTACAGGCTGTGCAGACCTACAGGAAGATTCAACTTACAATTTATACTACTTTTAAGTTTTACTGTTCCAGGATAGAGTTTCGCAGACCATTTGCCTCAACATATTAATCAAGTTTTAGCTAAAGTAGTACACCAGAAGAAATTTAATCAAAAAACCTCCTTAGTCATTCCACTGATTTAACTAGCTAAGGTCCCATCCAGCTTATGCAATTGCTTAACGTAACCACGATGGTTTAGAAACAAAAAGGTAAGGCAGGGTCTTGTGTGCCCAACAGATTGTCTATTTTTTCCCTAAAATTATAACCCAGAGATGTGCCTTCTAAAGAGGGAAGATAGTTTTGAGCAGATTACTACAGGGCCAAGAGGTGTTTAGCTGTAGCATCTACATGCTGTCCATATTTTTATCCTATAGGGTGTTTACACAGCCACTATAAACTTCTTACCCCAACAGGGTTTGTACTGCTACTCATCACATGAGCTTCCTATTCTTCACACAACTTGTGAATTAGTTGCTTTTCTCGTGGAAATTTGTATTTTCCCAGAAGCTCAGATTTTATTAATTTGTACTTATTTCTGAAATAAATCAAATATATTTAAGCAATAAAGTAACAAATTAAGCAGTGGAATAACAGACAAACCTGAGGCCAGACAAAACCCTTCATGTGAAATCTCTGAATTTCTTTCAGGCTAATGACAATATGCACTATTAAACACCGCAAATGAAAAATGTTTTAATTAATACAAACCAATTAGAGCTACAATTAAACAGTAGGCAAAAGAAGTTACAAAATAATATTTTCTGTGTGGGCATCAAACCAGCTGTGCTTGACTTAGCCGAACAGACAACTAAAGCTTAGTTTGCAAACCTTCCTGTGCAAGCAATAATTTGGACTGATTCAATAAACAATTTATAGTTATCCCAATTCTGTATGAAGACAGGATCCTTATTTTCAGGAAATATTTTGCACTTATTAGAAATATTCATAGGTTTCTTCTCGTTGGATCCTTAAAGATACTTTTTTTTTTTCCTTCAGCAAGATTTCCAGAAGTAAGGTAGCTTATTTTGCTGTATATATTCTGTCAGTCCATTACAAAACCAGACACTGGGCTTCAGAAATTAAGACAAGATGTAAAGAATCTTGATGACTGCTATTTTATGCTACTTAAAACACCTTTACACATCAATAGTAATGCTATCTTACCTCTCAAGAAGTGCATTATACAGTGCAACTCCAATCAGCCAATATTAATAGGAAATACTGTTTGGCATAATTTTTAATACAGTTGTAATTTTATTCTTTTGAAAGCCATTTGAATACAAGCTTTTTTCTAGAAGATCTGAGCTGCACTTTAACAGCTTGCTGGACCACTCTCAATACACCACTCTGATATAACAATACACTTCAAGTAATTTCTTCATCATTTAAGATATGGATAACTTAACTGCTTAAAAATATTTTCAGCCTCTTTCAACTTTTGCTGAAGTTAATTTAAGGAAAAGCACCACAGGACTTGTGCTGTCCTGCAAATGACCAATGTCTATAGTAGGCTATATACTACTACCTGGTGAAGTTCCTGAAACACTGACTGGATGAACCAAGGAAAACTTCAGCAATTCTAAAACAGATTGCTGCTTCCACAATGAGGAACTAAGTTTTTTTTCTTTTTTCTTCAATCTTGACTTTCTTTTCAATATTTTTCTGCTGATTAGACTTAAATTGTTTAACCTGCATATTTAGTCCTACTGGCAACTGTAAAGCAGAGATTAAGCTTTGATTGGAAATTCAAACATAAGAGCCCAGGAGGGGACAGAGTCAGGGACAGCTGACCCCAACTGACCAAAAGGACATCCCAAACCATATGACATCATGCTCAGCAACAAAAGCTGGGGGAAAGGAGGAGGAGGAGGAAGGGGGAACGTTTGTGGTTATGCATCTGCCTTCCCACACAGCCATTACACGTGCTGAGACCCTGCTTTCTAGGACGTAGCTGGACATCTGCCTGCTGATGGGAAGTAGTGATTTCTCTTTTTGCTTCTCTTGCACACGCAGCTTTTGCTCTCCTTATTAAACTGTCATGATCTCGAGACACAAGTCTTTCCACTTTCCTTCTGTTTTCTCCCCACTCCACAGAAGAGGGGAGCACGCAAGAGGTAGGCTGAGTGTTCAGCTGCTTGCCAGGGTCAACCCATCACACCTGGTACTACATTAGTGTGCGTTTAGGAACTGTGTATCGAGTGGTGAACAGAAACTGGATGTGCAGAAACAATGCTAATTGTGACAGATTTAGAGTCTTCGAGAAGTGACTTACTAGAGAGCATCTAGACTCCAAAAATGAAGGAAATACGTAGCCACAAGACACAACATTTCCTGGTATGTCTAAGGTTTTAAAACTGCTAGATAACTTGTAAATTTAAGAAACAAGCTGAAAATAGGTTTTTTCCAGTTAGAGCAAACTTCCATGCCAGTATAGTTACTGCACAGAACATTCTCCCTACTTGCAGAAATATCTGTGCCTATCAAAAAACTGAGAACATTTCAAAAACTGACTTCAGTTGTTTAAAACTTAAGTAATTAAGAGCTTGAAAGTAACTTACATAATTTTAGACACAAGTCTTCACCTAAATTGATTTCAAGCTAATTTTTAAATTGCTGAAAAAGTTATCCAACTTCACGTGACATTGTTTCATTCTAAAATACACTTCAAAGTGTGAATTTTGTGAAAAGGCATAGTTTTTACATATTCTCTGGTATGCTTAAAGTTTTTCTCCCAGCATATTTAAAAAACTTTCCCACTTTTCCCTCTTCAGGATATCATTTTTTATGAGCTATAAAAATCTCCTTCATATTATTTAAACTGGACTAGTACCTTGCACATGCTTATTGTGTGTGCATATACCCCCTTATATCACTTTCTTCTCCATCCCTATAATTCATCCCGTTTGGACCATATGTTCTACTCCATTATATTAGAAAGATGATTGAAGAAGCTTCAGTAAACACGCACAGCATTGCTCACACACCCTGTTAAAGATATTACAGCTGATACAACCAACTTTTTGTGGGTGCAGCTGACAGATCTTCGAGCAAGAACAATGACAGGGATGGTAATGCTGAAGCTGGTAGAGTGCATTACGACAGGAAACACAAGCCAAAGCGCATTAGTTTTTAGAAGTCCAAGGTTTAAGTTTTATTCCAAACTGCTTGAGCTTTATTTTGCATCAGTGGATGCACAGGCCTGTATCAGACACAAAAAACAAGGCTTACAAGATACTGACTACTTAAAACGCTGAGGGAAGAAGTACTTTTACCTACACTACAAAAAACATAGAAACCTCATATACTAACTGCATATGAATCCAAGCAATAAATACAGTGTGAATTTTGATTAGTCTGTATGAAAATACTACTTTAAACCTCTCAGTCAACACTCCATCCTCTACTTGGCTTCTAGGTTCCAGTGTTTCACCAGCCTCATTGTAAAAAACTTCTTCCTTACATTCAGTCTAAATTTACCCTTGAGAAAAGTAGTGGAGACCAGAACAAACTAAGAAGAGGCAAAAGGAAACAAGAATACTGGGATAGGACAGAACTGGGAGATGTCCACAAAGAAGCAAATATAAGACCATTGCAGATATGACTACAAAGTAGGAGAATGATGATGGTTGCCTCCCTTACCACAGTAGTTCAGAGTTTCCTTCCCTCCATCACTCCACTAACATCTGTTCAGCTCACTCTAACTGCAGGTTTACACTGAAACACTTCTTTTGCTGCAGCACAGGTTCTCCCACTCTTACTAAACATCTCAACTTACAGAGAGCAAAAAGAGGTCAGAAATGGAGTGAAAAGAGCAAGCATGCAGCCTTTCAATCTTATATTTGCTGTCAAAGGGAAGGGTGACTTTTACATCTCAGCAAACTACTCTGAACCCTTTGCACTATTTGTATAAAACCAGTTAGCCAGGAGACTAGTAGGTTTGAAACAAAGTTTTAAATGAAGAAACAAAAAAGAAAGATCGTCAAGATTATGTTTAAATGAGGTTTTTATTACACTTTAAAAAGTTAGTTTTCACTCTACATTCTTGCAGTGACCAATTAACAATTCTACAAGGAAGGAAGCCAAGCACCACATGTAACAGAGCACTGACTGCTTTGCATCTCAATACAGTTTGTAGGAAACTTATCTCGGGCCAACACCTTCAAAGACTTCTGCCAGACTACAATTCTTCTTTTGACTCCACTGCACCCTGCCTGTCCTTTGACCATAAAGCACTGTGAAGTGCCTTTAATTCTCTTCCCTTTCTCCAAATCCTGCTGCTGGTTGGCAAGTCTGTATTTGTCAAATAACTGGCTCCATCTTGTGGAATAGTGAATTAACTGCGAGAAAATCTACATCTCTCTTCTCATCTCAGCCATTCTGAATGGCTGCTAGCCAGTTCCTAAAAAACTATCACTTTTTGGCCACAAACATACCGAAAAGCCTCAGTGGTTACAACAGTACAAGCATGCCCATGCAGTGCTTGCTTTCTCTGCATGACTGCCCACACAACTCATACTGCACACGCATTCTGCTACTCAAGGTTTCAATCCAGTTATCAATGAGCATTTTACAGAAACATCTGTAATTTCTCCAAACTGAGATACAGATAAAGATCACAAACAGAAGATAAGCGTTTTTATATATCAGGTACAGAGGGTAAAAAGGAAAACAAGTAAGCAGCAGTTGTATTTTGTGTAATTCAACACAAGAACAGCTAAGTAACACAAAACAGTCCCTCCTCCAGTGGGTACCCAGGGAAGAACAAAAGCACAAAGCAGAACTACTCTCCTTGAAACATAACACACTAGAAACAGGGATTAAGTCAAGGTGATACTGAAGCGCTCAAAAGTAATACAATTACTGTCATCCATTTTAAGTCTAATCCTGCTGCTTCAAAAATTCATTGGAGGCTGCTTAGTTCCCCCATCTCTAAATATTTTTGACTCAGACTCTCTCAGGGGGAAAAAGAAAAAAAATGGAAAGAAAAAAAATCCAACAAGAAAACACATACACACACACACCCACAACACAAGAAGCTTCATTGCAATGTTAATCATGTCCACTGGAATCAGACGTTGTGAATTAAAGAACAAATCTTCTTAGAATAAAAGATCTTGCAGATATTGCATTAAGAACTTGAAGCAAAGGAAATTGTGCAAGAACCACAGTACAAGATCTTTATTCTGAAATAAAATGTTCTTCAAGGTCCTTGAAACTTCAGTCTTTTGAGACTACTGATATGGGACTTTTTATCCATCACTTGATCCACTGAATTAGTTTCCGATTAAGCAGAACAAATAGCCTGAAGCACATTCTTGTGTCACACCTACTCCTCCACATTAAGCTTGATTTTTTTTCCTCTATAGCAGAAGAAGCTTCCTTGCTTTACCTCCATACTCAAAGACTAGGAAAACCATGCAAGCACAGTCTCTACGTGCTTTTCAGATGTCAAAGTCTAAGTATGCAGCAAAATAACATTTTATATAAACAAAGGCAACAAAAGGCCATAGCTGAAACATGTCTCTAGTCTTTAGGTGTCTCATAGCTGGCTTAGTAAACCTATGTTTTCGTAGCCAAGGCAATAATTTGAGAACTTAAAATTTGCCTCAAAAAAAAACAACCAAACAAACAAACCACGGGGGAAGTTCAAACAAGAGGGGCTATTTTAGTAGTTTTAAACAAAATCAAACCCAACAGCATAAAGGTGCACTGAAAGCAGACAACCCAAACACACTGTTCCAGAGCCCAGCTTGATAACAGCTGAGATGCGTATGGTTCAAGGTATACTGCAAGAACAGTGGGAAGACAAGCCTTAGAAGCATCACTTGGCTATTTTTAGCCAGTGCCTGGTTAAGTGGTATAGAGTTTCAGTGACAGAATTCCTCCAAGCCTGTCTTTTCTACCTGGATAACCATTTTTCATGCAAGTTATCAACAAATCCATTCAGCTCAGTTCTATTAATAACTCCACAAAGAAGCTGTGTAGAAATATTCTGAATGAAACTCTTCCCTCGCACAACCTGCCTCACCTCTAGAAGTCAGAGAGAAATACGCATCAACCAGCTTCAATCATTCTTTCAGCTCACTGATCCATTTGCTTCAATAGCAACAACAACTGGCAAAAGTGTTTCAAAGAAATTAAGAGCTCATCCCTATTTCAAGGGCTGTTCAAAGCCTTAACTAGAAAGGAAGTACAGTGACATCAATGTTCTTTCCATTCTATGTTTAAGCCACAAAACTAAGTGGCTGGCTTGACAACTACTTTAATTCTGGAATATATTCAAGTCATACAACATTTCAAGCATCAAAAGCCTTATACAGGAAAGTTAGGAATATGAAAAAAAATATAGTTTGTAAATCAGAGAACTGGTTAGTTACAGCTAACAGGTAATGTCAGCTTATTCTTGAGATGAACAGCCTTTTTCTTGTCGAATACCCATTTGGCACAAGTAATCTTGTAAGGTGACAAAGTGAAAGAATTAAATTATTTGGCCTTATTAACAAACATCCAGTTACTAAAAATCTGAGTTTTGACTGAATAAGATTGTGAGAAGATAGGCTTCATTTTCCAAAATAAAAAAAAAAAAATTTACCAAACATTAGGCGATGAGGATATGATGCAACTGCTAAGTTATTAAACAAGTAAAATACAATATTTAGAGTTCGCTGTAAAGTTACTTACATATATAAATAACTGATCACTCTTCATGTAAAGTAATAACAAGAGAAAAAGGAGACAAGTATGGTTTCTAGGGATTTATTCCCCAAAATGACACCATGGCATCCTATTCATCTTATTTATAAGAAAAGAGAATTTAAACAGAACACATTCCTCATTAAAACGCTTATGTTGAATGGAAATATCAGTTTAACTCAGTGTTCTGCACTGAAACTTCCTTTAAAACAATTTGACAAAGTTTGTAGTCCTGACTTGGAAGTATTTCACACCACGGATTTCCCCAACCATCCCAACACTGCCCAGGCAGACAGGATTATAACCGGCTACTGAACTGTCAGAGAGCAGCTCCTGACTCTTGGCTGGCAACCATGCCTGCCAGGCTCACGCCTGGGTACCCAGAGCACATGCAGAGTACACGGGACATGGCCACAGCACTCCTACCAGCTTTGCAGGATACCAGCCCACTATAGCACACCCTTTGGAAAGTAAAGTCACCACCCTAAGAATCAGAAATGTCAGAGGTGCCAACCCTGGCACGTTCAATAAGCTAACAGCTTCAGAAATCAAATTTCAATTTGGCTAAGGAGTAGGACTCTAATTTTATCCTGCCTGCTCACTTGTGAAGAGACTGTCTTGTGTCAGAGTTCAAGCTGCAAGAATAAGGTGTGCAAGCTGTCATCTCCTGTTAGCAGCACTTGGTACTTTCTAAAAAAGACAAGGTTACATAGCATGCTACAGTACTAGCAGGAAGCTTCTGGAGCTGGTCTTGACTGCAATTTTTCCCCTGTCAGCAAAGAACTGCTAAAAGGCTTACTGTGTTTTAAGTGTACAATTTATATTCTTTTTATATGCAGAAATAAAAGGAAAATTGGGGAAGAGCAAGCTCTTACAAAATGTTTTCATAAGCTGATAGCTAAGTATTAAATAAAAGCATCACTGATAAGAAAAAAAAGTCTATATCTATGCTACTCTGTTGGGAGGTGGCAAGAGCCCCCCTGCGTAGTCAGGCACAGGATAAAGGTTATATAAGTATCTGCTGCAAAAAAAATCTTCAGCCAGTCATTGAAGTTCTTCCTTTAATGACGACAAAAACCTCAGAAATAAGATTTGCTTGCAAGATGGGTTTATAATACAGCCTGTTTGCCATAAACAGTCACTGCATTCATCAGCTTCCCTTTACCATTTTAACTCAAATACAACTGAAAAGCCTCTTCAGTAAACATCCCCCAAACTATACAACCTCTGCGCAGCCCTCAGCAGCTCTCTGGTACAGCTCCCCCTCTCAGCTCTCCCTCGTACATTCTGTACTACAAGGCAGGTCAATGTACCTCCCTGACCCTTCCCACACAAACCTATGTTTGAAAAAGATGCAGAGAGAAACCAGAGGCTGAAGCCTGTAGACAAGAAGCAGAGTGCCATATTTCAGGCTCCGGACTGTGGAGACACATTGAAACCCTCTGTAAAGACTGGCCAGTCCGTTTCCTGTACCTGTCTTCTTTGCTATACTGGTTTGTGCTGGGACACACACACACACACAGAGTCACAGAATGTTAGGGATTGGAAGGGACCTCAAAAGATCATCTAGACCAATCCTCCTGCCAGAGCAGAGTTTATTTTCTTCACAGCAGCCCACATGGAGCTGTGTTTTAGATCTGTGACCTAAAAAGTGTTGATAACACACCACTGTTTTAGCTGCTGCTGAGCAGTGCTTGCACAGAGTCGAGGCCTTCTTCTCAGACTGCCCCACCAGTGAGGAGGCTGGGGGGTAAGAGGCTGGGAGGGGACACAGCCAGGACAGCTGACCACAATGGACCAAAGGGGCATCTCCCATACCATATGACGTTGTGCTCAGCAAGAAAAGCTGCAGGAGGAAGGAGGGACATCCAGAGTTACGGCATCTGTCTTCCCAAGTAACCGTTAGGTGTGATGGGGCCCTGCTGTCCTGGAGATGGCTGAACACCTGCCTGCCAATGGGAAGCAGTGAATGAACTCCTTGTTTTGCTTTGTTTGTGCACACTGCTTTTGCTTTACCTATTAAACTGTTTTTACCTTGACCCATGAGTTTTCTTGCTCTTAACCTTCCAATTCCCTCCCTCATCCCACTGGCAGAGGGGGACAAAGCAAGCAGCTGTATGAGGCTGAGCTGCTTACTGGGATTAACCCACAAACACCCATGTTCACTGCAGAGACTTATTCCCCTACTTTCCTCCCCTACATGCTGCCTTCCCTCACTTCCTCTGCAGGTTAAATAGGCCAGACTAAGGAAGTTTTTATGCTGCACTATTCACCTCTCTCACCTACAGAGCACCTATCTGATCACCCACACACAGGCTTTGGCAGTTCTCAGGCACGGGAGCAGCCTACCATGCAAATACAACTCCATTCTTGGATCATCTCCGAGTTGTATTCTAACACTACTATTAATCTTCAGAGTAGCACTTTCTGGGGACCTCAGGGTATTAACTTAACAAAAGACCACGGGAAATAACAGGCAGAAGAGAACAGAGAGAATCAAGCCCTTCCTGCACTTTCAACTCCAGTTGCACAGACAAATCCTTCCCACACATGCCCAGGACGTGCAGGTCTCACAGCTCCACCTTACTACTGTACTGTCCCAAAGTCTCGGCGAACGGCTCAGACCTCTGAGCGCTTTAATACCCATCCTCCCAGCTGGGCCCATCCACAGAACACAAGGTTGTGCTCTAAGAGCTGTTTAACACCTGCTCTTTAAAAAACACAGCTACAGTATTTCCTCAGACAGTGAATAAAAACTACAAAATAATTTAGGTGTGAATGGATTTCCTGAGGTCCTTCAGGCTAACGTGATGCTCCAATCAGATCTAATTAGACCAGGCTGTTCAGGACTTTGTTCAGTTGTCCTGAAGACTTCTAAGGTATGTTCCACTACCTCTCTGAGGAAAACATGCTCCCATATTTGACCACTTCATGGTTTAAAAAAAAAAAAAAGAAAGTAACTTTCTACCAAGTTAAGGACATGGACCTACCACAGTGAGTACAGAACAGGCCATGAGGATGATCCAAGGGCTGGAGCACCTCCCCTATGAGGACAGGCTGAGAGAGTTGGGGCTGTGCAGCCTGGAGAAGAGAAGGCTTCAGGGAGACCTTATACCGGCCTTCCAGTACCTGAAGGGGCTACAGGAAGGCTGGGGAAGGACTTTTTACAAGGGCAGTTAGTGACAGAACAAGGGGAAATGGCTTTAAACTGGAAGAGGGTAGGTTTAAATCAGATATTAGAAATAAATTCTTTCCTGGAACAGGTTGCCCAGAGAAGTTGTGGATGCCCCCTCCCTGGAAGTGTTTAAGGCCAGGCTGGATGAGGCTTTGAGCAACCTGGTCTAGTGGAAGGTGTCCCTGCTGATGGCAGGGGGGTTGGAACTAGACGGTCTTTAAGGTCCCTTCTAAACCAAACCCTTCTATGATTCTATTATAATTCTAAATCAGAGTGCATCATGCCACACAAGGCTGAAGTGTGCTTTACATGTCCTAAAGACATCTTCTTGCTTCCTAAAACTATGGCAATTTCCTCTGAGATTATTCCAAATTAAATACAATTCAAATTAACACAGCATGACAGTCACCAACACTCAGACATCTTTATATCAGCTACGTGTGACAGGGAAAGGAAGAAACAAATTTACTTTTAAGTAGTGCTCTTCACAGTTGTTTTAATAGAATGTGTTACACAAAAAAAGACCTTGCTCTCCATTTTCTGAAGTTTATTTTTCCAAAGTGATTCCTACCTTCTGTAGTCATAAGAAAAAAGTTAAGTTGTAAGATATTTTCCCTCAAAATATCATTTTCTTCAGAAGTCAAAGACAAATTGAATACAATAGCAAAGTACTCAGCTGCATTTAGTCTGGAATGCAAAAGTACAAGTAAGTGTTCAGAGTGGAATTAAGGTGTCTTGAGAGGTATCAATTCTCAAAATGCACTCCCAAAACTTTGCAGGATTCTCTAGCATAGGATGTTGAACTTACTCTATTTTTTAAAGTTTCATTTAAGACCAAACACTTGACAGAATCTTTTTGCTGTAT
This sequence comes from Antrostomus carolinensis, assembly GCF_000700745.2. Lineage (NCBI taxonomy): Eukaryota > Metazoa > Chordata > Aves > Caprimulgiformes > Caprimulgidae > Antrostomus > Antrostomus carolinensis. The sequence continues at coordinate 11,797 of NW_010321119.1, read as the reverse complement.
AAACATATTTTTGGAGTAACCTTTTTAAACTGGAACTCCATGAACACCCAAACTCCATGGAAACCACGGTGAACAAGTGGCACTTAGCATCATGTCTTTCAGAGGCAGCTTGCTATGGGCTGCACAACACAGAGAAGTGAATCAAGGCTTTATAATCTTTATTAAGGGGAAGTGTCACTTTTTACTTATAATACACAAGGAACCCTCAGTAGTTGTGGTGGATTAACCATGGCTGGTCCCCACATGCCCAACAAGGGGGAGAAAATGAGATGAAAAAACTCATTGGTCAAGATAAAGGCAGTTTAATAAAGAAAAGCAAAGGCCACACACAGATGAAAGATAACAAAGATTTATTCTCTACTTCCTATCAGCAAGCACTGTACTTCCTGGGGAACAGGGCCCCAGTACACATAGTGGTTACTCAGCAAGACAAACACCTTAAAAATGAATGCTTCTCCCATCCCTTCCTCTCAGCTTTTATTGCTGAGCACAACATCACACGGTATGGAGTATCCCTTTGGTCAGTTTGGGTCAGCTGTCCTGGCTGTGTCCCCTCCCAACCTCTTGCCCACCCTCAGTCTAGCAGCCCTTGTGGGAAGGTTGGAGAGACAGCCTTGATGCTGCACTCAGCAACAGCCGAAACACCGGTGTGTTAGCAACACTGTTCCAGCCACAAATACAAAGCACAGCACTGAGGGCGGCTACAGGGAAAATGAAAGTTAACTCCATCCCAGCCAGACCACTTACAACAGTCCAGTGCATTTAAAGTACAGAATAACCCACCTAGGTATCACTTGGTAATGGGAACAAAGACCAAATGGCCGATACTCAATCTGTTACTGCCTCTCTTTGGGTTAACCCCTGCTTAGGAGGGATGCTCAAGTGCCCAAGCACATTTCCACTGAAGATGTAAAGGGTAAACATTAAGTGTATTTGCCACGTTTAAAGGGATGTTTCTGCCATCATCTACAGATAACAGGCAACTGAACAAATATCCCCTAAGTACATAACCTCATGGAAAAAGTCAGTCCCTATACTTAAAAGTGTTGTTGCTTACTGATACACTGGTTGTTTCTAGAAATTGTTATGAATGACAAGTTTATATCCAAATGACTTGAGCACACATAACAAGGAGCTTATTTAAAATGACCACTCAGCCCCAGTTGCCACTCACCACCATGTTTTGAATCCACCTGCGAGTTCAGCTGCATTCAAGAATAGCAGGTTACACAGTGAACCACTTCCATCTTCTTTTGTAGAAATTCATATAGGACTACTACTAATGAAGTCCTGAACTATGAAGCTTTAACCATTTTCATTCAAGCACTTCTATAAAATTGCATTACAGACTCTTGTTTCCTCCTCCTTAAAAAAGAAGGCAGAGCACAGGAAGAGTACAGCAATCAACAGCCAAACATGGAATATCACATTCCTTTTCTCATCCATGCAAGAGGGACAGTCCGCTACTCCTCACTGATATATCAGTTTCCTTACCCAAGATCAGAGCCAGGCATAGCTTTGAGAAACAGAACTGCTCCTTTACCAAACCACAGCTGTAAAGTTAGTTGCTTGGCAACATTGCCTCTAAGTACCACAGATGGCTGTCCACAGCTCCACTCTGACAGGGACCAAGCTGCAATCTCTGCCTCTTCTTCCTCCATGGTCTACTGGAAGTAAATACCTTGTTTCAAAAGAGAGAGAGGGGGCAACCAACAGTCTAGGTTTACTGAGATAGGAAGTACATTGACCCATGTACTTTTCACCTCCCCCATAAAACTTGCCACCAACTCCATAAGCTACAGAATTAGTGCTCTATATCCACATCTATCACAGACTGGCAGCACCAAGATGTTCTCTGAACCTCCAAGTCCTTCCTCCTCTTACAGACAGACAAACCCAGAACACAAAAGCATCTGGCTGCTCTGGTCAGAAGAGCAGAGATCTACTCATAAGTATTTTGGATAAACTGGACACAAAGCAGGAACACAGGCTCTTTTGATTGGGTCAAGTTTCAAAGCACCAAGCAGGAACTCCTTGACAGATATACAAGTTTATCACCTACTGGAAAATAAGAGGTGATTGAGACAAGAGAGGAGAGAATAAGTAAAGGTTAGCATTATACCATATAACCAGAGTCTACTCTAAACAAAGATGAACAGGAAATAGGTATCCATTCAAATCTAAATTTGCTGAGTTTTCACAAAGAAAATAAAACAGTTTTGTATGAATGGCTTTTTGTGAAGCCATTCAAGAGAAAAAATGTAAAAAGACTCAACATTAATCAGATAAGAGGCTAGAATGGAAGGAGAATAGGAATCTATAGTAGTTTGTTTTGCCTCAGTCTTCCAGGGAAGATCATTTTTAGTCACAATACAGAGTTCCAGCCAGCAGTTTTAAGATCCAGGGAGATTTCTGATACAAAAGACTCTAGTTTTAAGCAATTTTCTACCAGCTTTAGGAGGCAGTTTAAGTTGTGTAGGTATTCTCCTAGAAAGACTTAAACAACACCTCGGTCAAATACATCAGTAACCTTTCTACAGAGCCTCTCAATTCCCACTTGTTCAAATGGCTAATTTGGTCCTTTTTCCCTCTGGATGCACAAACCACAGCAAGATTTCTGTGCCAGCTGTTTCAAAAAAAGTCAAAACCCTACTGTAGTCTGTATTTACTGCTGTTTAATCTTTCCTTTCTCATAAAGGACATCAACTTTACACAAAGAATCTACTTTCAATCTACACAGGTAGGTACTTGCAGGGAGGGTGGGGATCCACCAAACTCACATGGTATCTGCAGTGGGACTCCATACCAGCTTTTAAATGATGCGACAGCTGAACTGGATCTGAAACAGCCAAGACTGGAAGGGACCTCTAGAGATCATCTAGTCCAATTCATCCCACTCAAAGCAGAGTAAACTACAGCAGGTTGCTTAGGACTGTTCCCAGTCAAGTTCTGACTATCTCCAGTGGTGGAGACTCCACAGCCTCCCTGGGTAACCTGCTCTAAATTCAACTTCTCCTAGAGTAAAAACAAAAAAACAAAAAACCAATTATGTTTCAGTGAAATTTCCCATGTTTCAATTTGTGTTCATTGCCTCTCAGTCCCATCACTGGATACCACAGAGAAGTCTGCCTCCATCACCTTTGTTCTCTGCCACCAGGTATTTGTGCACTTTGATAAAATCTCCCCAGTAACCTCCTCTTCTCCAGGCTAAACAATCCCAGGTCTCTCAGCCTCTCCTTGTATGCCAGACACACTAATCTCTTCATCTTAGTGCCCCTTTGCTCAACTTGCTCCAGCTTGTCCATGTTTATCTTGTAATGTGGAGTCCAGAACTGGACACAGCTCTGGGACACAGTCACACCAGTGCTGAGGAAAGGAGAAGGATCACTTCCCTCCAGTCACTAATGATGCTTTTTCTTAAGTTCAGCCCAAGGTGGTGTTGTTGGTCTTTGCGGCAAGCATGCATTACTGGCTCATGACCAATCTGCAATCTGCAAGACCCCCCATCATCTCTTCCACACTCCCAGCACCCCCTTCCTAGGGGTCAGGCTTTGCATTTCTCTTTGTTGAACTTCACTTGCTTCCTGTTGGCCCATTTTCAGCTTGTCAACTTTTCTGCTGTGAGTAGCAGCACATTCACCTGGTTTATCAACCATTCCTCCCAGTTGAGTATCCCCTCAAGATTGCTGAGGGTGCAGCCTGTCCTATCACACAGGTCATTAACGAAGAAATCAACTCAGTATCAACCCCTGAGGTACCCCAGTGTTATAGAATAACAGGCCTTGTTGCTTCTTTCCTGATCAGGTGGTCTGAAATAGACACCCACAACATCACTCATGATGGTCTGGCCTCTAATCCTGACCCATAAGCTCTCAGCTGGCTCATCAGCTGTCTCTAGGCTAAGCTGCATACAGCCTCACCACTCTCACAGAAAGCAGCAGCTCCCAGCCCACCCTTCCTAAAGCACCTGTATCTATTCATTGCAGTCCTGCAAGCCAGTAGACACCTGTGACAACAGTAAAATCAGTCTTAAGCTCAGTCTTAACTCATTTTTAGTCTTCCCTAGTATCTGAAAACTATTTGTTGTTGACAGTCCAGTGAAGATGGATCCAATTAGTCATGGGTTGATCAACACTGTTAGTCTTCAAGAAGTTCAACGTGAGAATAAGTTGTCACTGAACAACTTTACCTGTTCACAAAGCAAAGCTATTAAGTCTTGGGGAACTTAGCTGTGGCCACAGGAGAACACTACAGAGCATCTAAGTTGGTAAAGTAAAGCTGAATCATGCCCAACTGAACCTTAGTGAGCCAGCCTAGGACAATGTGACACCTGAGCTAAATTAACTGCTGACTACCTCCTGAGTAATGGCTGGTAACTGACTCATTCTTAAATCCAATAGGAAGCACAGATTAAAGAGGGAGCCACCCCTCCAGGAAAAGGTACCTCTGTAAAGGTACCTACTTATCACATACATGTATCCAATTGCTTCCTCTGTACTGCTGACAAGGACTTTTTAAGGCTGCAGTACAGCTGCACCTTCTTTACAGCTCAGACCAAAGAGGGCAGATTCACAAGGCAGCACCAGTTCTACAAAAGGAGATTTAGGAACAAAGCAAAGATCAACAGCTGGCATCAGTGGCATCCTGCAGTGGCATCTTTCTCATGTCACTGAGTGGCAGGACCACAGCTTAGGTACCATTAGGAGAGACACACCAGTAGCCCAAACCAAAAGAACTAGGGTGTCTTGCACTTCAAAAAAGCAAGAACATTGTCTCATCAATACTCATCATGACTTTTCAGGAACGGTCTGACCTTTATGGTCCAATCAAAGGAAACAGCTTGGATTGCCAAGGCCTATCCTTCTAAATGTCGGGCAGCAAACTAAGGACATAATGATTTCTGCATCTGTATAATCCACCCCAAGGAACCTAAAAAGGTACAACATAATAATAATAAAAAAAAAAAACAAATCCCACAAATATTTTTATTAGGAGTCACAGAAAAAAAAAATGCATGTTGAAAAGGACCTCCAGAGGTCATCTAGCCCAGCCTCCTGTCAAAGCCACGCTAACTTCAGAGCTATGTCGCACCACTCTGGGGCTCAGCCAAACAAGCTCAGTTAAGTCCTGAAGAATGGACATTGTGCCCACAAACACCATTTTAAGAGCTTTGGTAAAAAGCCTTCAGGCTGTGCACATGATTTCAACTGCAGGAACCTGTATTTGCAAACAGCCCTGCTCCAGTACAAGCTGAACAGATTCCCTGTGACTTATTCCAGAATATTTTTATGCACTGTAAGAGTCGGGAGGTGGAAAAAAATCCCTTCCTTGCAGGCAGAACAACACCTCTAGAGTCACCCAACGCTGCAACACCCCACCCACCTGCGAGTTTTAAACTAAAGCTGCCACACTCCTCCCAGGAACAGAGGTGCCTGCTGAAGAGCTCTTTTCTTGGGCAAGACAATTAATTGCAGTTCTTAGAGTTGCAAGAGCAACTAATCCCTAACAAAGTTTCAGTCTCATGCAACCAATGTCAGCAGCAGGTAAAAGGGTGGAACAAAAACAGAGCATTGGGGTAGTTTTATTTAGTAGCAGGGAACCAGGAAAAAAAATCCCAGTGGTACAGTGTCAGGAGCGAGTTCCTGGTCCCTTAAGGTCTTTGAATGCACTACCTTTCACAAAGAGGCCAGAAAAATGACACTGCAAGTACCAGCTGATCACTATGATTTCCTGTGATACAGTTCCCTGCTATTATTAGAGGTCAAGATACATCATTCCAGTTGCTAAGCAAGACCCACGGAATCCAAGTGGTTTCCCTTCACTATTCCTTGTGGAAGGATATTGCTGAGCCTCAATGGACAGCCCGAAGCCTCCAGTTGTTACATCTTGTCAATTTTTATTCTAGTCTGTTATGCCCATAGGATCTTTACCAATCTGATCTCACAGCAACAATATCAACCTTGCAAGAGAATCACACAGAGAAGTACTAGCAATTTCTTGATTCAAGCAACCTGAGGTCATACCTGATATTTGCAGCTACATTCACTGGTACAAGATACCCATCAAGCAGTAATCAGCCACTGGTTGGTTACTACTCTGTGTTTGTGCTTCAGTATAGGGCTAGAAGTTGCACTTGAGCTGATGTGTGGAACCGATTTCCAACATAATTCAGTTCCTCTCCATTTCCCCCAGTGTCCTACTTCAGCAGTTCCTCCACCTTAGGAGAAGGACAGGGAAGATCTCCACCTGCAGAGGTGGAGTGGCCAGTGCCCTGTCCTAGAGCAAGCCAGCACTTTGTGTCAGCTCAGCAGCAGCTTTCTTACAGGGACAGAGGCCAAAGCTGAAGACTTGCACAGGCTGAAGGCAGTGGGCTCTAAGTTTTACCCACTTGCTTTAGGTTAATTCCTGAGAAAGAAGTACACTATTTAATAAAGGATAGAGGCAAGATTATGACATGAAGAGACCAGCCACCAAAACAAGTAAACAGCAAAAGCAGCTTCACAAAAAGTGAGGTTTGTACACATTTAAGTTGGTCTCTTGGCCACAGAAGAGACCATATCCAAGACTTCATTGTCTACCAAAAAAACCCAAGTCTGAACAGCTATAAATATATGCTGAATACTCCAGATTTGTTCCAATAGCTGGCTTGCCCATTTCAATTTAAACTAGATTTTTTTTCTCCCCCACTGCTAAGAGACTTTGTGTTTGAGATTGGCCAGGTTGTTAGGGAAGTTAAAGTTAGCTTTACTTAAAGTCAAAATTGTAATAAATGGTACTGGCTACCCAAATTTCAGTACCGCAATCTTTCCAGCTCAGTCTCTTTCCACACTCCTAACAGCCTGTTCCTGCCAACTCTTTAGACAGAAAAGACCAAGTCCTCAGTCATATACAAATATCCAAGCACTGTATAGTGCAACTATAAATACTGAAAACCATTTTAATTAATATTATAAAGAAAGGAAACCAATTTTAATCTGGTTGAACAAGCACCAGTGTCAATGTGACTCTCTGTACTAGGATTCTGCTAAGAGATAATTTAACCAGGCTTCAAGCACTACCATGCATGAAGTAAACATTAAAAAAAACCCCACAAACAGAAAAACCCAGAACACTTCCTCTGATACAGAAATTTATTCACCTTTTCTGAATGCCCAAGACATCTGCAATCGTCTATACAAAGGTCTGCAAGCTTTCAATTACATTATTTTAACTTTGTTACAGTTAAAGTTCTAAAGCAGCTCACAACTGGGGTAACTGCCTTCTTGACAGAGAGATTAATTTGCAAGCAGACTTCAGTAGCTGATCCACTTGCACTGAAGTCAACATTCAAATGCAAGCATAACAAACAGAAGAGGTACTTGGAGAACAATCACACTGGTTTCAAACACACATCTTTTGTTCAAACGTTGTTAGGAACAGTAATCAGAGTCTTCTGGTCCAGATCTGCAGAGATGGTGACACCAGACCAAGACTGATTGCCTCCAGTTAACTTTACAGGCCCATGTGTGTAGATGGCTGGGCTCGTTATACTGCTGCACACCTATCTTGTTCCCCTCTAAGAAAAGGCATCTCCTCCTGTGCTTCATCACACTCTTCAGCTTCCAAGTACTCGATTCAGTACTGTTTAATACCAGCACCCTAATACCAGCCTTGCTGCCAAGCAATAACGCAAGCCTAGGAGACTTGTAGCACGTTGTAACTAGCTGCTAAGGACACAGAAATAGCAAATTTTAGCCCCTGTAGTCAAAGGGTTGCTGGCTGAAGTTAACAGTTCTTTATTTTGCCTCCATTTGACATATCTCTAAGAGGTGTTATTGCTTAAGGGATTCAAATATCAGCACTGGAACAACAAAAATGCATTTAGTTCTCCTCTACAATGAAAGAAAAAAAAAAAATCACATGCTTTACAACAGCTTTCAGCATAGTCTAAACACGAGACAGATGGACAGATCTGTAGCTATTTCTTTCTCCTAGATCCTTCCCATTCCTGCTAGCCACACCTAGTTACAGACACAAAAGGAGAACAAAGGAATTTCAGTTGCTTCTCTCTTTCAAAAATTCAGGATGACTTAAGTTAGTGCCCACACGCCTTACTATTTCCTACAGCTGTTAGGATACAGCAGTGTAACTGCTTCCCAGTGGTGTAACACTGGGAACACATCTACTGCCTTATGTAGATGGCTGTTCAGATAGGGATGTAAAGAGCAGTCAATACACAGACAAGCACAAGCTCTGCTTTGTGAAGTGTCATCCCAACCTCCTCCCTCTTCGAAAAATCTCAGTGATTGCAAAGACAGTTCCAGAACCTTTGACTTTTCAGCTTCTTACCCACAGAGGGGCCATCTAGTCTTTCTAGTAGCTGCAAGACTCACAGTTTGAAGGCGACATATGGTGACCACAGGACAGCCCTACAGCAGGTAGTTTCCAACAGATTTTAGCAGAGACAGTCAGATCCACAGCAGCTTTTTCAACAGTCAAAAGGCAAATACAGAATAAAAAGCACTTCCAGAAACTGTTGCCAGAGTCAGCAATCCTAATTATTGCTTAATGCTTACTCCAGCAGATGTGTCCTCAGCTGTACTCCCCACCTTCCTAAGGACTTGCAGAACAAAGCTGTCTGATGTATCTGCGTACCTTGTACTTTAAAAAGTAGGCCAGAAACCAAAGGATGATGGGTTTATTCTTGATACAAGACCACTATTAATGACAGCAAGATTATTATGTAGGGAAGGTGCATGCTCGAATCTTGCTCACAAGTAATGCAGATGGTGGTCAGACACCAAGAGCAAGAAGAGCTAATTCAGTAACTTAGGAATGAATCAGCAGGACAGCAGTAAATTCTGATGATCACCTTTTTTGATGTGAGAAGTAAAAGCCAGAAGAGAAGCCTGAATTATAGGGAGGAGGAGTTCAACAGTGGCATTACAGTAGATACGATCAAAGCAATGAGTGATAAAAAACACAAATAGGACCACTTTAAATTTTTTAGGGTCAGAGGACTATTTACAAGACTTTAAATTCTATTTAGCTACCTAGGAATTCACAGAACCTCAAAGAACAGCAGTTAAAAAAGATATACAAGTACAGTCTGCAAGATTTCAACATCCCTTGGATGTGACTATCTGAGCAGAAGCCTAGGGTAAATATAATACCTAAGTTTTAAGGGAGACTATCTCATCTACACTCAGAGGAAGGAATTGGTGATGACAGCCTCTTAGCTTTGAAGAAGAACCCCTGCTGAATTTTTTTTTGCTGAACTTTGGCTGATGCCATCTATCTGAAAGACTATACCAAACACAATGGTTTTAAGTATTATTGGAATAAGACCCAAGATAACTGCAACTTAGTTAACACAACCAGTATTAATCACTAAAGTAATGTTACCCAACAATTCTGTGCACAGGAAGAAAGCAAAACACAGAACTCAGGGGATCCTACTGAACAACTGAGGATGACAGACAAAGGAGCAAAGCTCACACAAAAGCAGAAAGTAACAAACTGAAGCAGACAGTATTTCTGAGGAAAAAAAAAGAATCAAATAAGGAAAAAAATACATTCTGAACTAGGAGTGACACCAGAAGTCCTAAATATTTTGTCATGAATGGTTTCATGTTCACACCTGCAGAGCCCAGGATAAAGAGAATCTCTAGTGGAACTGGCAACAGGGAACTCCAGACTGTAATGACAAGCACATCCAGAGATGAAAGGGATGCTGTTAGTGATGCAAGAGGTAAAGGAGACTGGCACAGGCTGGGGAAAGCCACACAGTCAGCTCACACACTCTGGTCAGCTAATAGAGTCATGTTAAAAACTGCTGCCTCAGACATCCCTGCATACCAGGACTAGCAAAACTACAGCTTTGCCAGACACCAGCACATCATCAGCACTCAAACACCACGGCTTAAGTGTGAAACACATTAGAAAATAACAGCTGGCTGCAACTGAAAGAACTATCTTTCACTCTTCCTCTTGTTTTGGTCGAGAAGTTTCAACAAACACTGACAGGATGAGGAGGAGTTCAACAGTGGCATTACATGCTCAGGGCAAGCTCGATTTCCAGCTAGAGAACTGATCATGGTGTTTTTTCTTCTGAGCCACTTTTCTTCCAGAAGTACACAGAACTCTAGATTTCAGGGTATAGCGGAGGCACCTCAACATCATTCACACAATTCTTCTTCCTAGAAGGAAATTTCCTAAATTTAAGGAAAGAAATTTATACAGAGTGTCTAATTATTTACAAGATTTAAAATAAGAATTGTCAGAACAGGATGAGGCACGTGAAAATTAAACTCAAAGGGAGAAAGAGAATAAAAAACCCCAATTCCCTCCATATTGTAAACTCAAATTGCATCGCACAGTATTTCCATGTCAGCTTTCCTGGGGGCATGGTGAAAGCAAGCCATGCCTCTGGCATACAGAAAGACATCAAGGGAGGAGCAGGGCTGAGCAAGAGAGAAAACAGAAGCCTTCAGAAGGACAGTCAGGTTTTAGTAAGATATTAGCTAAGCAATATATTTTACTAGAAAGATGGAAACTGAATTACAGGTACTAGCAGAAGGCAGCCTGGGCAAAAGATCTGGAGGTAGGTCCTCCAGAACCTGAGCAGAAAAAGCCCAAACTGAAGATACATCAAACCTTGAGCTTATGAAAGAAAGTTCTTGTGATAGAAGAGAGGTATGAAAGTATCAAAGAAAAGAACAGTGTGTCAACATACTCCATAACACAAATATAAGAAGGAGGAAGCTTTAAGTGTCAGTATTGCTGAACTGAAGTGGCAGAAGATACCAAGCACCAAGGACTACAGAGAATTACAAATGATACTTTGACCAGGTGGTGGTTAGAGGGAACTCAGGAGTTAGGAGAAAAATTAGCTGGCGAATTCCAGACTGATCTTGAGCAAACCAGGTCCAAGGCCTATGTTATAGAACAACACTGGTACAGAATTCCAACAGCAAGCAGCTTGGAGCAGCATTCAGTATGGAAGTCTCAAGTGCCAATAATGCAGAGACCAGACAAGCATGATTTTTCCAGAAAACCTCTGGTTACAACAAGTCTTTTACATGGTAACCAGAAGTCTGGGGACAAGAACAGCTGTGCTAGAAAATGATTAAGAAGAATTACTTGCAAAACCGTAAAGATCTATTATCTTTGGCATAACTGCATTGCATAATATCATTACTTCTTAGGGTTATATACTAGGAAAATAAAGTCTTGTTTCTGATGTAGCAAACAGTATCGTGCAAAGCACTGCATGATTTATGTCCGTGGCAAAAAAACCCAAAAAACAAGTCCATGTGGATTGGGAAGGAAGCTACAAACATAGTGCCAGTCACAGCTGCTCAAGCCAGCTCACCACACTTCACCTCCACTTGAGGTGGAGCAGTTCTGGGGCTAATCATATGCTGCAAATACCTGGCTGTCATTCAGGAAGTATTATACTTAAAACAATAACTTACTGTGCAATCATCTCATTGAGGGTAGCATCTTAATGAACCAACTCTAGATGAAAGAGAGATGTGCTACATTTTTCCATTTCAAAGCCACAAAACCCAAAGTAAATAAAAATTGCAACTACACATCTACTTTCGTGTGGAATAAAGCTACTAGACTAGAGAGAGGTCAGAAGTGACAGCAATCGAATCTCCAAGATTTCATTCATCGCCAACGCTGAGCCTGTGGCACGTTTAACCGGACACAGCCCGGCATTTCCATGCCCCAGCCGGCACTGAAGCACACTGCTCCGGACACTCAGCACCCAACTCACCCGGCACCAAACCCGGCACGGGCCGGGGCCGGA
>NW_010321118.1:0-12326 GCF_000700745.2 Antrostomus carolinensis | reverse complement strand
TATGATTCTGTGATTCTATGATTCTATGACAACCACTTCTAGATGCCCATTCATGCTGGCTGCTGACAGTTGTCAGCGTCACCCTCCCAGGAGCCATCTCTTCATTTTCTCCCTCAAACTGGCAGTGTATTAACTTTAAATCATAATGAAAACTTCCACCAAACCCAGTTACTCTGCACCCCACAAACCTGTCCTCTTTTAGGGGTCACATGTACCATATTTTGATGGTTGCAATGAACATCAAGGGACATTCAGTATATGTTAATTTGAACATCGAAGGGGGTCTTGGCAGAGTTTGCATCACCAAGATTGGGAACCACTTCAAATCCTCTGAAGAGATTATCTGACAGCAAGAAGGGTCTTCAATAGATCTTGACAGCTGTCCAGTTTTTCACTTACGAGTTGTGAGTGACAAGCTCTTTATGCTTTCCCCATGATTGGGTGGATATGGAAGTGGAGGTTCATACATCTGAATTAAAAACCTGGGGCTAATCATGTCATCTGGGTAGAGACAGTCCAAGCACGTACACAGACCCTCTTCATTTGTTCCTCAGGGTGAGGAAATTGGGTTACAAAGGTTGGTGGACCTGGGTGTCAGTGACCATGTGCATGAGATGGAAGGGTTATGACCGAAAGATGTTACCTACATAGGACTCCCATAAAAACATTTTGGGGAGCTGTTCTGTGACTTCCTAAACATTTCACTCATTTGCCTAATTTTAACACCTTTTGGAGTGGATCCTGACTAAGATTTCTGCCTTACCTGCAAGAATGTGGGTTCAAATCCTGCTTTGGGATTCCCAGGTCAACCTCGGCTTACAACACCGGGTTAACTGAAATCCTTGGATGAAGCCATGCAATGCTTCTTCTAGTCTAAGAAAAGAAGGAATCCTCAGGAATCCATGGATGAAGCATTTCACAGCTTCATAGAGACTTTCTCCAAACACCTGGAGATAAGTTGTTGTCTTCTTGTGCCAGATGAGAAACAATCCCTTCAACTCCCGGCTCTGAATGTCTTCTACCAAGTTAAATTACGTTCTCTTGTTTTATTCCTCATTGCATTAAACCTTCTCCCATCTCCATGCTTGGTTTTGGCATGTCCTCCCCTTTCCTTTATGCCTCTCAGGTTGGAGCATTCTGTTCCATGGGGTATTTCCCCACCTCTTTCAGCTTGTTCATTACATGACCCTGCTGGATTCCCTACTCAGAATCACAGAATTGCCTAGATTGGAAAAGCCCTTTAAGATCATCGAGTCCAATCATTAATCTCACACTGACAAATCCCCGACTAACCCATGTCCCTCAGCACTATGTCTACACGACTCTTCAATCCCTCCAGGGATGGGGACTCCACCACTGGCCTGGGTAACCCCTTCCAATGCCTGACAACCCTTTCAGCAAAGAAATTCCCACTGCTTCCTTGTAGGAGCAGGATCTAATGGGGAGGATCTCAAAGAGTTAATCCTTTTCCATGGTTATCCGGGTGCATCTCTGAAGTTCCTGGGCGCAGCTCCCCGGAGCCAACAATACCTCTGAGGATTTTGACAGGGCGACAGAGCCACTTAGCACGCGCCGCTGTTGGTAATAGAGCGGTGGTGGCGGGATGGGGCTGAAAGCAGATCTCTGCTTTCAGGTGACACTGAAGAGGGGAGATAGAGTTTCTCCTAGGGGAGGAGGGAGTGAGGAGCAGCCTAAGGAGAGGGTAAGTACAGAAGGCTGGGAGGAAGAAGGTGACATCAATCACAGTCAGATGACCTCTGGCCATTTATTTCCTGCAGCTAACCCATCACTGGCATTTACCTGACAGCTTGAAAAGTGGGATAACCAATGGTTAAATCCTTTGCTGGGAATCAGCAGAGCAGGATGAAGAAGCTTTCACCTTGGTTTAGGCCAGCCCTTTGATGGGAGGCTCAGGCAGGGGCAAACAGGGCATGCTTCCAAGTGTGGGTGCAATGAGCTAGAGTGGTGCAGTGCACAGAGAGAGGATATAGAGGGGCAAAACCATGGTGCACCCCAGTAAGTTTGCAGATGACACCAAGTTGGGCAGGAGTCTGGATCTGCTTGAGGGTAGGAAGACTCTACAGAGGGATATGGACAGGCTGGATTGATGGGCTAAGACCAACTGTATGAGGTTCAACAAGGACGGGTCCTGCATTTGGATCACAACAACCCCATGCAACACTACAGACCTGGGGAAGAGTGGCTGGAAAGTTTCCTGGCAAAAAAAGGACCTGGGGGTGTTGGTCAACAGGCAGTTGAATGAGTCAGCAGTGTGCCCAGGTGACCAAGAAGTCCAATAGCATCCTGGCCTGTATAAGGAATAGGGTGGCCAGTAGGACAAGGTAAGATCTCTTCCCCCTGTACTGGGCACTGGTGAGGCTGCACCTCGAATGCTGGGTTCAGTTTTGGGCCCCTCAGTCCAAGAAAGACATGGTGGTGCTGGAGCATGTCCAGAGAAGGGCAATGAAGCTGGTGAAGGGTCTAGGGAACAAGTCTTATGAGAAGTGGCTGGGGGAACAGGAGTTGTTTAGTTTGGAGAAGAGGAGGCTGAGGGGAGACCTTTTCACTCTCTACAGCTGCCTGAAAGGGGGGTGGAGAGAGGTGGGGGTGGATCTGTTCAACCACGTAACAAGTGACAGGATGAGAGGAAATGGCCCCAAGTTGTGCCAGGGGAGGTTTAGATCGGATATTAGGAACAATTTTTTCACCAAAAGACTTGTCAAGCATTGGAACAGGCTGTCCAGGGAAATGGTTGAGTCACCACCCCGGAGGTATTTAAAAGACATGTAGATGTGCTACTTAAAGACATAGTTTAGTGGTGGACTTGGTAGTGTTAGGTTAATGGTTGGACTTGATGATCTTAAGGGTCTTTTCCATCCTAAATGATTCTATAACCCTAAACCAGCTGCTGGCAGAGTGGTGACTTAGCTCTGTACTCAGGTGAGTACAGTTTGCCAGCCAAGGTAACCACATGGATTGTCCCCACATGTCATGTTGGAATCAAGCTGGAGGGCTCAGAGATAGGTGGGAGGTCCAGCTGCACAACGCTACATGCAACAAGTTATCAGTGAAGAAGATCACCCCAGACAAAGGAGGAATGGACCAGCAAGCAAAGCGTTAAGAGAAACCACCCTGGTGAAATATATTCAGTAAGAGCTGGATGAAAGAGAGGGAGAGGAGACTGAAGTCCAGCTGGACCTCTCCTCTATCCCCCCGTTTGATTTTATGGGCTCTGAAATGTTGCCCATCTGCCCTCGGTGTACGCTGCTCTTTTTTAATTGAAACAGACAGAGGGTATTGACTAGCTATCAAAATTCATATCTATGCAACATTTCATTTCCAGTGGCCTCAGCACTCTGCCACCACCTCTCCTTTATTCCCCATCGTTTCATTATAAAGGCAACTGTCACTTCGATAAATGGTCTCTAATAGTGGGTGGTGAGGTTGGGAGCTGGGGAAGAACCACGGGCAAGGGTGGGACAAGAAGCTTTCAGAGCCTGCTGGAAAACTTCATCAGGGAAGAAAAAAAAAACTCCTAGGGTTTGTATTTTTTTTTTTTTAATAACTGGGAGATTTAATTAATTGATTGACTATTAAGGCTAATATAATTTTGATGATGTCGCCTATCCTTTCTGCTATTGATTTTAAGTCAGGGTGTCTTTCTCCCTTTTTGGTTGTATTTTTGGTAATGGAACCCATTGTTATTAAAATTCAATTGAATTTTCACTATCTCTGCACTATAAGCCAGAAGAGCCAAAAAGAAGGATGGAAATGAGCGTTATTGGTATTTATTCAACTGAACATTCACTGCTGCTGGTTTGACTCTTCTTTTTTTGCCTCAGCAGGTTGCTCTTTACGACAGATAGCAAGAAAGAAGTGCCCACACTTGTTTATTCAATTGAATTTTCATTTACTTTCTCCTCCACGTTAAGTGGCTTCGGTAATGGGAGAATTTCTTAATCTAAAGGAAAACAAAGAAAAAATGAAACAGTATCCCAAACAAAACTGCCTGTTTCTGATGTTGACAGCAAATAAGTGGAGGTCACAAGAAGGCAAAGGGTTCTGCTCATTCTTATTTTCATGTATGTATTGATACTGGGGTAATGGCTTTAAACTGGAAGAGGGGAGATTTAGATTAGATATTAGGAAGAAATTCTTGCTGTGAGGGTGGTGAGACATTGGAACACGTTGTCCAAAGAAGTTGTGGCTGCTCCTCCCTGGAAGTGTTGAAGGCCAGGTTGGATGAGGCTTTGAGCAACGTGGTCTAGTGGGAGGTGTCCTTGCTGATGGCAGGGGGGTTGGAACTGGATGAGCTTTAAGGTCCTTTCCAACCCAAACCATTCTATGATACCCAGGTGGCTGTCTTGGGCATAAAGTCCAGCTGTGATCACCCAGAGAAATGGGTGTAACCCCTTTTTCTGGTGTCTCAAAACTATTGTCACATCTGCAGGTGCTCAGACACCTGTAGCTTCGTGCACACACACCCTGGTGCTCACACCTTCATGGCTCACACAGCCTCATGCACTTTCTGTATCTACAGCAGCAAATAATATAGGCCAGGTAAGTCCTTCATAGCAAGTGACATGCATGGGTCACATCCAGACAGCTCAATGCTGTCACCCTCCAAAGCCTAAGAGGAAGCAGACAGTGGACAATCATGCTTGAGTCCTTGTGATGGTGCACACACACCTTCTCCCTCCACTGAGGGTCATAGTGTCGTGGTGATTTGGGCTCCCAAATACAAGCACTGCAGCTACCAGCTGATAACAGCAACCATTCATCCTCACAAGACAGACACCAAGTCTGGGTCCTCTTTGGTGGAAAAAAAATAGTAGGCTTCTCTGAGTTGGAGGCAGAGAAAGGTCATCTTCAGCCTGATTGACAGCTTGGGTGAAAATGGTGAAGCAGAACTTCTCCTTGCCACTGGGTCTGTCTCTCTGACACATCAGGACGGCTTTTTGCTGGCAGTGCAGGTTTAGGGCGCTTGTTGTCTGCATCAGCAACTCCTCAGTTCCTGTTAAAGCAATCTGATCATCTTCGGCAGCAATTCAGAAGACCGTTGGGTCAAGCCACCATGGGTGAATGTACCTTGGTACCATCAGCCAACACCTCTAATCCTGTCCCTAGCCCCCAGCCCCACAACTCCACACTTTGCCCCAGATGTGCCTTGAACCCCGCATTTATCCCTCAGCAGCTTACCTGGAGCATGCTACAGCAGGGCTGTGAGTCCAGATGGGTGGATAGTGATGGATGCACAGCTTGACAACTGTTGGATGTGGAATTTTTACTTGGCCTACTGCCCTCAGATTTCTTTTCTGACATTTGGGTGGTGCAGAATATCAAGGAACATTTGTTCCACTATTCCCATCTATGCCACAGGAAGGCCAGACCCTACCAGGTACTGCCTGCTTGTGCTGGTCCTTCCTTTGTCATGGTCCTGGCCATGCAGACCAGACCCTGCCTCCATCATTAAACCTGATGCTGGCAGACCTGGAAAAGACCCTCCATTTCCCAAGTGTTTTGCATACCTCCAGCTGGGCAGGCTGCCCACCCACATCCCCACCCCAGCTCAGCCACGCAACATCTGCTGTCCCTGGAGGACCCTGCGCCTGTCCTCCTGCCTTCCCCTCACTGGTATGTCTCTGTGGAGCCAGTCTCATTGGTACCACATTCATGTCACCCCACAGGCATGTGCTTCCCCTCACATCCCACACATGCTTTTGACATTCCTGCCTGGAAAGACAACTTTGCAAGCCTGGGTGACACCCATGGGGAAGTTGCTTAGTCCCTGGAACTATCCTCCCCTGGGAAAGATGAGGAACAATCAAGGGAAACATGGGGAGAACTGGATGTGCACCTGCAGGTCTGCACTCTGACATCTTCCCACATCAGGTCACCCTTGTATTAGATGAATCATGTCCCTTTTTAAAGCCTCAGATACCTCCTTAGTAAAAACAACACTTCTCCATCTAAAATCAGGTGCAGGAACCTGCTCTTCCCACCAAACACCAGACGAGGCGTTATCACCATCCACTGATTTCCTCCAATCCATGCATATCTCCAGAAACAGCCTTACCAGGAATAAATCCAACAATTAAACCAGCATTATGACAGTAGCTTTTAAAACCCTCGTCCTATGAAATAATGTCCTCATGTTAGCACACCACACACAGAAAGAACCAGGGGCGTAAAACTTTTATTATTAAAATTAACATTTAAAACCCGTACCATGAAGTAATGTGTGAGGTGAACATGGATAAATCAGACAGTTAAACTAGTAACGTAACATTAGCAGTTAGAATCCTGACCATGAAATAAAGTCAAGGTTAGGAGATGGATAAATCAGGTGGCTCAACCACAGCTTCTTTACTTTAACACTTGAGATTCCCTGACCAGGAGGAAAAAGAGTCAGAGGAGGAAATGAAACAGGGTACAAAAAATTACCTGTTTATGGCCTGATTCTGGTGTTGCGCAGTTGTAGGCTAAACCAGGAATCATTCAGAGGGAGAAAAAGATAGAAGAGGAGATTGGGGCTGTCCTGCTGTTTTGGAGGTGACAGGGACATTTCTCTGGGCTGCGATGAAAGATGAGGTAAAGACATTTCGTTGCAGAGGTCTAGGAAAAGACCTTTACTCCTGAGTAAAGCTGCAAAGGGGAAGGAAGGGATGAAGGTCTGTTTACAGACAACTCCAAACCTTTTGCAATCCAGACCAGCTCCTCAGCCACCTTCTTGAGACACATGACTGCATTAAGGTGCCCACTTTAGAGCAGCAGATATTCCCATCACTCCTCACCCCATCTTGGACATGTGGGGCTGAGCACAGCCAGCTACACCCATGCACATGGTGAGGTTGGTTCAAACTCATCCTCTAGGCCCATGTCTCAGTGAAAACTCAGCTGTGGGGAGTATCTAAGTGAGCTACATGGTACCTAGTGCTCTGCCATACCGCTGACCACGGCTGGAGTTGGTACTGGGTAGTTAAGATGGTATTGAATTTATCCAGGTTGGTTCCAGAGCCCCTCAGAACTTGATACCATGTGAAAAATGGAGGAGAAGGCTCTGGGGAGACCTTATAGCAGCCTTCCAACACCTGAAGGGGGTCTACAGAAAGGCTGAGGAGGGAATATTGACAAGGACAGGGAGTGACAGGACAAGGGGTGATGGCTTAAAACTGGATGAAAGTAGATTGAGATGAGATCTGAGGAAGAAATTCTTTCCTGTGAGGGTGATCAGACTCTAGCCCAGGTTGCCCAGAGAAGCTGTGGATTTTATTTCTCTGTATTCTCCCCAGTGACATCCTGCACCTCAGCCATAACCTGTATTGCCACCACAAGCCATCAGGACAAACTTACAGCACCACTTCACCCAGCAGGATCCTTCCTTACCAACTTTCTGTTGTCTGACTGTGAGACTCAGGCCTTGCTTTCTACCATGAAGTTTTCTAGGACCTTCACCCATTTTTGCCCTACAATATTTTCCAAGAAAAGGCAACACCAAACTGCTCTTACAAACTTGGCAAAAGCATCATGGGATGATCAAACTCACTGGGGAAAGGTTGGGGATAGAAAACAATGCCCAGGTTTGGGGTTTTTTTCTCCTTCTCTGGATGGCTGATGGGAACCAAACCCCTGGCTAAAGAGGTCTGGAAAGTCTATTTCTGGCAGATGTGGCCTTACACTATGTAGGGCTGAGATGTCCCCAACTTTTTGCTGCATGAAAGTTGAGGTGCAAAGAAATGATGAGAAAGAAGGAAGGAAAAGACAGGGTGGTATTGGGAATGGGGTGGGAATATGATGTCATCTTCCCACTCCCAGGGGAACTCTGAATTATTAATCAGAAAAGAAAGCGGTCCCTGCAACCCAAGCCGGGACAGCTCTGATTTCATCTCTCGACAGCCTTGGCGCTTGGCTGCGCCGACCAGTCCTGCTTCCGGAAGGGAACACATCTCACAGGGAGAGAGCCAGGGGGGGAGCACCGGTGCAGGGAGGATGACATGGGTCCCTGTCCCCATGGCATCAGCACTGAGATCAGCCCTGACCTCCAGTCTCATCCACAGTCCCTCTCAGGTGGCAAAATGAGGGAGGAGGGAGACTCTCTCCCTCCTTACTGCCCACCAGGGTCTCTTGGCATGAATGGAGCTTGTTGGAGACATCCCTTCCCACGGGGTCAGATGAATGGTCTCTTGCCATCATAGGTGCTGGGGACATGCTTACTTCTGGATACACCACGAGTTTTCTTCGTCCTAGTGCTATGCAACTACTTTTCATAGAATCATAGAGTCACAGAATTGTTTTGGTTGGAAAAGGCCTTTAAGATCACTGAGTCAAACCATAAACCTAACACTACCAAGTCCACGGCTAAACTATGTCCCTAATCACCACAACTAAATGTCTTTTAAATCCCTCCAGGGATGGTGACTCATCCACTTCCCTGGGCAGCCTGTTCCAATGCTTGATAACCGTTTCAGAGAATAATTTTTTCCTATTATCCAATCCAAACCTCCCCTGGCACAACTTAAGGCCATTCCCTCTTGTCCTATCACTTGTTATTTGGGAGACAAGACCTAAACCCACCTCACTACAACCTCCTTTCAGGTAATTCTAGGGAGTGAGAAGGTCTCCCCTCAGCCTCCTTTTCTCCAAGCTAAACAACCCCGGTTCCCTCAGCCTCTCTTTAGAAGACTTGTGCTCTAGACCCTTCACCTTTTGGTGATCTATGTGCAATGAGCTGCATAGGTCTCAGCCTAGTTGGAGGGAAAGACGCAGAACCTAATGTCTTCAGCATCACTCTTGTCTTATTGCCCAGCCTCATCAGCTTGGACCTATTCTCTCACTCTCACGTTGTCTCTTTCTTCCCTTCCTTTCCAGCCATGAACTCCACAGGCTGACATCATACTCCTGAAGACCAGATACTTTCCCAGTGGGTTTGCTTTTCCGTCTCTCCATCCCTAGCAATGATCATTCTGAAATGCTCAGTGGCATTTGTGGTGCCCCAGGGCCCCAGATACCCTTGCCATTGCTGTGAGATTTTCAGAAACATGCGTTACATTTTTACCTCTTGGTATCAACAGGGAAAAAGATGAGGAAGGTCAGAAAAGAATTGCAGCATCTGCTAAAGCATCTTGACAGCGATTCATCTATTTGAGGACATGAATTATTATTATTTTTTAAATTAACAGTATATTTTACCAATGAAAGGGTAATGAAGACTGGTTGGGTGGGAGCAGGAAGTCAGGTTTAGGAGGCATTTCTAATTACAGAGCAAGAGTAATTTCCCCAAAAACTCAGATTTCTGTCTGGCTTAAAGGGTGTCCAGACCTCTGATGCTTCTTGCCCTACAGTAGACCAGTAGCTTGGGTTAGCTGGTAGCACACTCTGCAGTTAAGGCACATTCTTGCTTCAGAGCTAAGTCTGGGAGGAGGGACAATGAAGAAGGTTGACCTTCCCGGTGAGCAGTTCCTGCAGGTAACAATGTCTGATCTTCTTCTCCAAACTTGAGGTCTTGTATGAGGAAGAAGACTCCTCATGTCTCTCATCACAGCAGAGAAACAGAGGGCCTCGGGGATTATCTTTCACAACATGAAAGCTGTTATTTACTGTTTCAACACCCATATCCAGAACTCTTCTTCAGAGAGGAGGGACTATGGCAAGCTGATAGGCCAGCTAACCACTTCAGAGACTTTGCATCTATCTTTAATTTTTCAACCCTACACCATTTTCTCGCCCTTAGAAAGCTGGACTGATTCAGTTGACCAAATGCAGAAGTGAGGTGAGTTGTGTCCTGAACTCCAGCTCTTGGCTTAATCTGCATTGTTTCCAGAAAGAGCCCAAGGTATCCAGACCAGGCAAAGGTATGGCAGATATTCCCCTATAGTCAGATCAATGTCTCCTCCAGGAAAAATGAGCCATGAGTGTAGCTGGTAGTCAGGAGACAGAAATTAGCACTGTTTCTACTCTTCAGACCACTATTGCTCGATAGTTTTTGCATTTTTATCAGTTAGGATTCTACTCATGGGGCATCTAATATCCCTCACGTTGCTTCACACCTCTACAAAACCTCTGAAGGCCATGAAGTACATCATCAACATGCAAGGCATCTGTAGGAAAATTAAGAATATTGGGAAGACAGGATGAAATGCCACTAGAAAATTGATCAGTAGTAGGGTTGGTGAAAAGTAGGGAGCAATTCCCTCATCTGAAAACAGACACCTACATCAGGTTGGAAAAATTGTACCCTATGTTCCACTAGCTCTGCATAACAGGAGCCTGGGTATACAGCTCAGATGTGGATGACTTTGCTGTTGACTCCTCCACTCATTGAGATGAATCCTACCCAGTTTTTAGTAAAAATACCTGTTGGCATTTGTTATCATGCCTGACAAGGTCTTACTCCCTGAGACCTGCTAAGCTGAATAGGCTGAAAATATGGTTTTAGGTAAAGAGGGTGTCTTCAGGTTGATTCAAACACCTTGTGCTTTGTATGCAAATTGCAATGTGGCTGTGATATATCAAAGTCAAGGAGTGTGCAAGTTCAGTTATTCAAACTGCAATAATGGAAACAGATCTTAAATTCACAGGAAGGTGTTGGGAGACTGGTAGAGAGTTAAGGTGAGTGAAACAAAAGACAAGTCCAATAAAGAGCAAATAGTTCAGCATTTGCATCAGTCAGTTGCCAAAAAAGAAATGTTCTTGGGGCTTTCAGTGTGAATTAAGAAGTGAAATTTTTCACATGATTGAAGAGGTGTAGTTGAGTCTGATTCTTGCATTGCAGAATCACTGAGAGCAAGGGCGATATGGCAGGTATAGAAATCAAATTGCAGCAAGAAGTGAGAGGAGTTGAATTGCTGTGGTCATGCTTTAAGCTTGTCCTTCCAGGAGGATATTAAAATTATTGCAATCCTTAGGGAAATTTTGAAAACTGTTTAAAAATAAAAATAAAACTAAAATCCTTGCAGTGAGAGCAGAGGATCACCAGGGTACCTTCCAGATTTATAGCCTGTGAAGGCTAATTTTAAAGCACCCAAATGAGATTCTGTGTTTCAAGGCAAAGGAAGACATGAAGGACCAAAATCATGAGCAACACGTCCTAGCCCTGACAGACCCTCATTGCCAATGTTTTGAGAACCATTTTGCAGGGTGGATTCCTGCAGATGTGATGGATGCGGTGAAGGAAACAGTGGAAAGAGTCCCTTTGCAGTGAAAGCTTGGTTCCTTTGCAGAAGTTACTTTCCTCTTTGTTATTTAATTAGTTTTAAAAGTCCTAAATGCAGCAGGCTGTTAGAGTACAGCTCTGCCAAGGGGATGACACTCATGTCTTCTCCATGCTTACATGCTCAGCTTCATTTTAAACAGCCCTGGAGAAGAACTTTCTATTTCCACCCCACCGGCTTCCTCTGCATGTGGCCTTTCTCATCTTTTCTTCCATATCTCCCCCTTTTTGATCTTCTACTGAGTGAATCAGATCTGACTGCAGAAGGTTGCATCTTCCACAACAGCAGAGGCTTAAAACCAGTAAAGTTGTTCTCTGAGCATCCATAGTGCTGCTGTGGGCTTGCCATGAGATTCGACACAGAAGCTGTCCATTTGCTCCTGTCTCTTCCTCCCTTTAAGACCATCCCTTGCAGCTTCCCCATCTGCACCATGGCAATGGGATGATCATCAGTAAATATGTGGTCCTCAACAAGAAAGAGCTCACTTAGCATTTTCATTGTCTTCCAGAGTGTGTTCAGGGCATGAACTCTGAATATGCATGTGCTTTTGTGGACACTTGTAGGTATGTATCAGTAGATCTACCTGGAAGTAGCTGCATAAATAGATACCCATGTGCATCTCTCCACATAATACGTATGTGCTTCTGTGTGAATACCTCATGCTTATTTAAACTGGGCCCCGAAACCCAGCTGAGACTTCTCGCGGTTCCTACCACGGATGGCTACTCAGAAAGGCTGACACAAGCATTTGGATTCCTGGGAGACCTCTGTCTCTCTCTGCCTCATAAGCAAAGTGGCTTTCCCAGGAGGTTTGAGGATGCAGAAGGGAGCTGCTCGCTCAGCAGCTGTGCTACAGGGAATGTTTTCTAATGGGGTACTTGCAATGAGGTTGATGGGGCAGAACCTGTTTCTGGAGGGATTCAACCTGAGGAAGAGAAATTTTTCCGTTGGCTTTAGGGGACAGCTGTCCAGCTTTAAACCTGGAGCTGTATTTATCTAATAGAAAACCTGTCCTGAATGGTGAAAGCACCTGTGGAAGACACTGGGAATATTCCCCTACGTCTGATGGACTGGCTACTTTGGAGAGATGTCAATATATTGCTGATTGATTGTGGT
>NW_010321117.1:0-1456 GCF_000700745.2 Antrostomus carolinensis | reverse complement strand
GTCATTGTAGGAAGACCTGTGTTTAGTTTTTTCCTGGTCGGGGGAGAGCAAATATAGTGGTTTCACCTGTTGATGTGATTCAGAGCAGCAGGTGGAGGATGACGGATGTGTTGGGCATGGGCTTTTTTAATGCAATACTTGCTGAATCAAGAGGAAAAAAACCCACCTTCTCTGGCAGCTGAGGAAGGTGTAAGAACAGGGTTCTAAAGGGAACGTCTTTCAGAGTTTTCCAGTAGTCACCTTTTTTTTACTTAGGGGGATTTTACTCCCAACATTCATCTTTTAGATGGACTTTTTCAAGTGAAAAATATGGTTTTATTTTGTACAGTACTCCTGGACCTCAGAAATCTTCTGAAGAGAAGCAAACGAAAAGCAAAACAGATGATCATTTCCACAAGAGGAGGAGCTCTTGCAGTGTGGAAACAAATAAGAAGATACATCATAAGGAGGAGTACAGGAATGAAAGCATGTGCAGATCTTCCCATCGTGAAAGACACAGCCCGAAGAACAGCAGAAGCTCAGGAAAATACTCTCATAGATCCAGAAGCAGAGAAAGAGAACAAGAAGACACAAAAAGGAGAAATCATTCCTCCTTATCATTCAAAACGAGAAAGAACTTGGAGAAGAGAAAGATATCAATATGGACAACAAACCTTGGAAAAATGCAGAAACAGTGATTTTTATTCCTCTCATGGAGCAAGAGAGAGTAGAGAGAGAAATGTAAATCACCACAGCAGCCACTGAGATCATTCAAATGTCAGAGACTATTCCAGAGAAAACAGAAAAAGAAGAGATGGCAAAAGAAAATACACAGAAAGAAGTGGAAGTGAAATAGAGGAAACATGGCGAAAGACCTATGACCAAAGAATGGAAAAATACAGGACACTTCCAGGCTAGTAATTCTGTAGTGAAATACCATCTTCCTAACAAAGACTGCCAGAGTAATTGATTGAAATTGGGGGTACTGGTCGACAGCTGGCTGAACATGAGCCAGAGTGTGCTCAGTCAGCCAAGGCGGCCAACAGCAGCATCCTGGATGTATCAGAAATAGTGTGGCCAGCAGGAGTAGGGAAGAGATTGTGCCCCTGTACTCAGCACTGGTGAGGCTGCACCGCAATGCTGGGTTCAGTTTGGGGCTCCTCACTACAAGGACATTGAGATGCTGTAGTGTGTGCAAAGAAGAGCAATGAAGCTGGTGAAGCGCCTGGAGCACAAGTCTGATGAGCGGCTGAGGGAACTGGGATTGTTTAGACTGGAGGAGTCTGAGGTGAGTCCTTATTGCTCTCTACAACTACCTGAAAGGAGGGTGTAGTGAGCTGGGGGTTGGTCTCCCAAATAACAAGTGATAGGACAAGAGGGAACGGCCTTAAGTTGCACCAGTGGAGGTTTAGGTTGGATATTAGGACAAAAAGCTTCACTGAAAGTGTGGTCAAGTACTGGAACAGGCTGCCCAGGG
>NW_010321116.1:62526-66057 GCF_000700745.2 Antrostomus carolinensis | reverse complement strand
CAAACCATTCTATGATTCTATGATTGTTAAAGATCCCAATCTTTGGCACGTCAGTTTTGTTGCATTCCTTCAGTAAATTTTTGCAATGCAGGCAATTATTCCTGTCAGCTTAGTAGTGATATGAAATACTAATAAATCCTTTGGAAGTTGTTATTTGACCTCAAGCTACAATTAGGTCTTGTTTTACCATATTTAAAATTGAATCACACAACTTTGCTATTTTGTGTGGCTTTTTACATGCATTTTATTTCAACTGAAAAAGTTAATAAAAAGCATATATCATGAGGTGTAAGTACTATGTAATACAGCTAAAGTTTTCCAAAGCAATTGTCTTTTTTCAGATTTCTTGTCTGAAATATCCTAAAACATATTTACACTGATGTAGGTGTGGTCCAAGGTCTTTGCTTGGAGAGCTTTCTATGGCTCTCATGTTAGTGCACGTATATTAGAACCAGGAGCTGACTATATTTGTGAAGGCCAAACAGTCTTCAAGTGGCATTTGTATAGATGTTGTAGTGGAGTTGGTATGATGGTATATTGTGGCATGTATCGGGCTATTGCAGTTAATTGATGAGATTAACCTTAATCAAGAGTTTCAAACCGCTTTCAATGGTGGTTTTAGGTAACCTTTTCAGCCTAAACTAGATTTAAATGACAGGGAGTGTTAATGCAGTCAGATGTGACACCTCAGCTGGGTGGTGGTAATTAACAGCCAAGAAAAGGATAGCTTCTTAAATAATTGCTCAGCTATAACTGACCTGTAAACCCAGTCTGTTTTGGTGCATCTGACAGAATGCATAGGTTCTTGTTCAACACATATTTGTTTTACAGTAATAAATGAGTATTTATGGTTTATTACTGTAAAAAAGAAACAGTTTTTTTATTGTACGACATGCTACATGTATAAAATTAAAATATAACTAAAAAAAAATACAAACATTTGTAGAAATTATTTGAAGTACACCATTTCACCAGTGCAAGGATAGTAATTTAAAGATTTTCTTTAAGCTGTGTGTCAAATTTGGTTTTCTTACTTTTCCTGGACTCAAATGAGTAAAAATACAAACTATAGATGGTAATCATGCAACAGTTTCTCAGAGAATGACTATCAGAAAAATGCTGTAATATATAATACTGTAGTTTGTAGGGCATGTTAGAAGGATTAGGAGAAGATGAGGGAGAGGATAACCTGGAAATGGAAATTATAGGGAAGGTTTTCTGAATTAATGTGATCTTTCAATGTTTTTTTAAAAGTAGATAAACTAATGAATTTTAGAATTTTGCCTATTAAATATATTGTTACTTATTTTACTGACATAATTATTAGTTTTACTCCAATCCCAAGTCTGAACTTTCACTTCCTTGGAAAAAAGCAATTTTGCTAGTTTTCGGGTTTTTAAAAGGTTATGAGTTGGAGAGAAATTCCTCAAAGCCTGTAGCAACAGCATGAAATTACATTAGTCAAAGGAAATGGTACTAGCATAAGCAGATTTTCTTGTATTGCTAAATTATTAGTCTTAAATTTGTTATTTCTCCCCTTTTTTTCTCACACTTTGAGAGGATTGGGAGGTGGGATGCTGGTAGGTTAAAAATTGTCTAAATTAAGAGGAAAAATATAAGCTTTGCTTGCATACTGACAACCTGATAGGATTTAGTGAGTGATCATACCCATGAAAATTACTGTAAGAGAGAATTGCTTTCTTCTTAATCTCAACTGATGGGACTTGAAGTTGCATCTTCCAGAGCAAGGGAGAAGTTATTTTGCTGAGTAAAGTAACTTTGGGATGTAAGGTTAAAAAAATTACTTGGAAGTTAGATATTGGCTTACATGCAGTTGTTAGCCACTCTACTCATCCATACAGACACTGAGCAACAGGGAAAAAAACCTCTTTATATGTTGTGTGGTTGTCAGTGCTGGAAATGACTGCTGACCCCACGAATGCCAGGCTATTACCACAACACAGAAAAACATTGATTTAAAATAATTGATATTTTGTAAGGTAGATTGAATTTCTACTATTTTTCTTATTGCTTACCTACTTCAGGCATAAAAATGTTCTTTTATCAAGAAGCTTCCAGTCTCCCTCCGTGTCTGCCTCTCCCCCTCTCTGTCTCACACATGCACACGCAGGTACACAGAATATTTGAAAATTGCTAGTACCACCATCAAGTCAAGGAGGCTGCAGCACTTTAATTTGTAACCTGCTATCCTTCTTATACCAAAGACAGCATTTAAGGTAGAAGAGCTATTGATTTTCCTGTTTCAACTTGCTTCTGAAATGAACTGCCAGTCTCCAGGATGGGTGCCCTATTTGCAGGGCTGTCTTGTGAAAGAAACAGAAATGTGCCAAAATGCAGTAAGCAGCACAATAGTCCTGCTTTCAGTGATGGCAGAATCTTCTCTCATACACAGGGCTTCACACCTGATTTGAGGAAATTTAGATAAAATTGTGTTAGTATTCAGGAAATCATTCATATAATCTCCCCTACAAAAGGAAGAAGGATTTTTTTTTAAAAAGAAATCCAACCTCTTTCTACCCTCACATTATCTCTAAGAAAAACAAAAGCCTGAGAAGATTTTAATTATCTAATATATGCTCGTGAAATCAGTTTCCTCATGTACAATGCTTTTAAAGGAAAAGAAGGACTTGGGAGTGGTGCAAGTTTGGAGTTTGCTAAAATCTTAGAACATGAATAAATTTGTTTCTTTATAAACAAAAAAACCTCACAAAAATCCCTTTAATCCTAATTTTAGAGAAGACATAACATTTAGGTTGGGGGAAAAAAAAATCAGACACAAACATCTATAGTTTATTCTGTTGTAAAGGAAGGAGTTGAAATTTCAATTATACTGTAATGTATTGTTATACTGGTTACAGAATATAAGTAAGTAATGGAGTTACTCCAGATTTCTGACTGTAACTAAGTGCTGTGTAACTTTAGTTGCTATAGAAATCAGAGTCCAGTGAGACTACATAGACCACAGTAAGTTTGAGTACAATCCCTAGTGAGTAAAACCACTCTATTTTGCATTACTAATCTGTCACAGTTTTGGTAGAGTCACACTACTCCTGCTCTCCTCTTTACACATATGAAAAATCTAAACCCAATCCTCAATTCATAAATCAATTTAAAGTAAAATGTTTCCTTTTAACACCTATTTGAACTGCAGTCACCAAAAAAGCAAGTTTGAGAGTTCTGACTGCTGTTTTATCTTATAAAAGGTTGTAAAATATCCTGTTTATTAATTTCTTACATAGACTGTATATTGCTCTGATGGGAATTGTCTTGTTCACTCACTATTGCAACGTATGAAAATTGTTTAGAAAAACTGAGATCTAGATAGGCTAGTTAAATTATAAATAAACTGTTTTTACTAGCTCCATCTTAAATTTACTCAAAATTGCCAATAAGAGTGACGACTTTATGTGAATCATATATCATGTACTGATTGGACATTTCCTTTTCCTCAGATTGAAGAGTCTCATCATATGCTGTTAACTCAGTCCAATTTTACTCATTGTAATAGAC
>NW_010321116.1:0-62499 GCF_000700745.2 Antrostomus carolinensis | reverse complement strand
GTACACACAACTTTTGAGAGAAGGTCTTGGCCCAATTGCAAAGGGCATGTCATAACTGTCCTTGTTAACACTTTGGGGAAAGGATTTACAAGAGAGTGAATCCATGAAGGAGACCTCTTAGAGCCAGGCATTGGAATGGGTATGACTTATGTATGTGAATTAAAACTTTAATCTTTGCAACTTTTTAAGTAAGGTATTTGAGAATGTACAATTTAGCTAAACACTATTATACGACCATTATATTTTGAATTGATTAGTGCTATGCTAATGTGAAATACACTACATATTAATGGAATACCAAGGGAAGGAGAAGTTGTTATGCAGAGTGGGTGGATAGGAACTAAATAATATATTAGAAGTAGCTGAGGGCTATCTGAGGGGCAGGGAAATCAAAATGTATGGTTTTAAGAGAATGTTTGAGTAACTGATGGAAATAGATGACTACTGCTTGTTAGGATGAGTCAGCAGAGACCACAGGGAGGGGGTACACTGAAGTTATTAGGGATTGTGTATGTAGAAATTGTAGGGGCACTTTGAGAGATGTGGGGGAGGTCCAGTCATAAACATTTGAGGATGGTAATTTTGCTCAAGATGAGTAATGTGCGGTGCAAAATGGGAATAAGAAGATAAAAAGTGTGTGTACCTGAGCAAGAGCGAGGGCTGGGTGAAGAACTGGGGCAAACATACCCTGCTGTCAGTATAGGATACAAGGAGGTAAGAGCGACCAGGGGAAGAAGCTGACCAGTTTACTGTGCTGAGAAGACTGGGGCGATATTAAGCATTTCTCAACTTCGGTCCCAGCTATGTCTGTGTACACATTCCCCTCCTGGATGCTTTTTGTCTGTCAAAATCAAAGAGAAATAGTAAGATCTGAGCTCTCTGGCATTTTAGGGATGTCAGCAGTGAAAACGTAGCCCAGCAGCAGGCCTGTCATTCCATGCTAGATGTTGTAAAGGCAGATCAGCCTGCACATGTGAGTACCCTGTGATATGTCTGAGACCTGTAAACTTAGTCATTGTTTTCTTACTTTATAAGTGGGTTTGTAACTGCTATGCTGTCAGTCTGAAGTTATTTTGAAAATGTCACTGTTGTAATTGGCAAGTAAAAAGACATTTATTCAGCTTTGGTATCCGCTTATTGTTCATGCAAAACATATAACAAGCATCTGTAACTCTTTAATTTCAGATTCTTTTGATCTTGTGCGTGCATGCAAGAAAAAGATGGAGACTCACACATTTTGCAGTCTTTTTTGTGATTTAGGGAAGAAAAAATCTAAGTATAAAATGCTAGAATAATAGCACCATTTTGAAACTAAATGAGCTACATTATCAAACAATGGAAACGTGTAAACAATGGAAACTGTGGTAAATTATAAAAAATGGAAAGGCTCCAAGAGAAACTTGGTATTATACTGTTTCTAACTGAGAAACTGAAAATGTAAAGAATTCCCTGGAGGGCAGAAAAACCCCCTAAAAACCACAAATCCCAATGTTTTTATAAAGTATTATGTATGTGTTTTCAAAGAGAGCCCATAGATACGTAGCCAGAGTTCAAATGCTGATCCTGTATCATTTCTTTATGGGATGAGCAAGTACTAAGTTCCCAAGTCACTAGGGCCAGCTACTGCTAGTGAGTCGTGATCATGCACTAGATTTTTTCACTGCAGTTATAAATTGGTGATTTATCTCTCCTTAGCTTAATTGAATCTTTCATAAACTATCCTGAGCTAAAGGTGTTACAGAAAGCCGTGAAAAGTATGTTATCAAAGACTTTATATGGACTTGCAGGAAAACTAACCTCATATGTTGCCTAGGTCTTGAAAGTACAAAGTTGTCAGGCTCAAATGATGAAATGTTTCTATCCAGCTGCGCTTTCCTTCTCTGCTGGTTAAATTGTTAATTAATAAGTTAGCAGACTTATAGTTCTGAAGTTGATATAAGGCAATATTTTTTGAAATCTTTATTCACTGTCATGTGAGAACAATAAACCATTATTTTTATAGAAGGGCAGGGATCAGCCAGAATCTCTATATTTTTGCTGTGAAAAAATAATTTGTCATATTTTTCAAGAGGTATAAATCAGTAAAGCTTTAAACTTTTTTGTAGTCTGCCAGTGAACACTAGCTAAAAAACTGGCCCACTTTTAACTAGAGCAAGATAAAATGTATGGAAAAGACTGCAGTCTATAGGCTATATTGCCACTTTGAAATGCTGGAGAAATAAAACCAATGAAACATAAATTTCTGGATTGCTGAGAAGCCACAGATACTACATACAGGATAGTATAGCTTCATTTTTTGTAGTACTAGGCTGAATTTTTCAGCAGATATAGATCGATGTTATTAACCTAAAATGAATTCATGTTGGATTTCTTAAGCCTTTCACTCTTTATAACTTTACGGGTCTAAACCAAAGCACTTTTAGTAATTGCCTGTATATTTTCTGTTTCTCCTTTTCTTTCAAGTCTTTTAATCACCCTAGCTTTTTCACCAGTAGAAAATGAACATTATTTTGTGGTAGAGTCATTGGTAGGATGTACACCCTGAGTAATTTTTGATAAATTTGTAAAAGTCTATTATCTATACCAGATAATAGACTGAGTCTCTTGTCTTTATTTGCGCATTGATCTTAATCTGTGCTGAAATCCTTGCTGTCATTTTTAGCACAAAACCAACAGAACTACTGGATTGAAAAAATAATGCAGCTGACTCACCTAGTACCAAATAATAAGCATATTAATTTTCAAGATTACATGTTTCAAAGCAATCTAGGACGGATGGGTGGTTATTATGGCTGAGCTGATTTATAAACATGAATCAGTTAGAAAAAGCAAGATCTTTCTTACATTTAAGTATATAAGTATGAGAGGTAGGATTCCTGTAACTAAATGTTCCTGTCTCTATTGGACCTATTATTCACCCTGAACTCTTTCTGTAGTCAATGACCCTCTAGTCAACAGAATTCAAGCTATGATTTGCCTTACCTTGATACGGACTTCTAAAACAGGCTAGATGATCCATTCCTCAAACAAGACTGGTTCTCTTTTTTTTGTCTTTAAGGAAGACACAGTTTGGTTAGATTAGTTGCAGATGTTTACCTCAAATGTTTAAATTAAGTTTAGGTGTGTAGAATAATGTTCTGTCAGTGGGTGTAAAATGTGACAAATGTACTTATGTAGATATATATCTCTGCTCTCCCTAAACAGAGGCACTTTTGATGGTCAGTTTTGTAAACCAAGCTATGTACTGAAATTCTGCGTGGCTGAAGCTATGTAGTATACTTCTTCAATGCACTAACTTTCTGGAGAAAAAAAAAAAAGAAGAAGACTGTATTAAAAATGTAATCACTTTGTACCAAGGTGAATTGCATGCCATTGTTACAGGCTATTTGTTTCCCTGAGTTCATGAAAAGTATAACCACAGGGCTATTTTTGTCCCATTTTGTCAATCATAAGACCACAGCAACCAAAATAACTCCTTGAAAAGATGTTTTTAGATTGCTCCTATTCCTGCCTTTATTTCATGTTGTACTAATGTCAGTTGTGGTATGGAAAAAGAAGTGTTGCAATTGAAGTAGATAGGATGATTCCCAGTGATTTCAATGAGATTTGAGTCAGATATATTTTAAACTTATGTAGAAATAAATGGAGATTTCTAGATGTTGTTTACCTATATCTTAAAGAAGGAGGCATCAATTCAGAGGCATTATAAAAAAATAAATTGTTCTTTCATTGGAGGCTCTTGAAGGGATGTTGATTACACATCACTCACCCTATGCAAGTCAAAGAAGTTCAGTGAAGGTCCATCTGAAATGTCATAGTCTTCGATAAAATTATCATGTCAGTGAATATTCTTCAAGCACAATTAAGTTGTATTGTGTTTCAGAATAGAAATTCAGAAATATTAATATAGTGGTGCCACTTCAGTTTCTGACTTCATTGATACTGTTGTAAATCTTGAATGACAGTATAGCTGTCTGTAGAGTTTCATTAGTATAAGTGGGATTTGGAACACTGTAAAAATGGATATATAATGGAACTATTCATGCTTACTGCATGGAAACTGCTTATCAGGCTAAATGTAAATATTAGCTGACAAGTCTGCACCTCTAAGGCTACAGAATTTGGTTTAAGTCTTCAGGAAAATAGTGGCAGGAACCTCACTGAAAACAACTATGTTTCTGGTCAGAAGACATGGAATATAACAGCCAGAAAAGGGAGTGTCTAAAGGGCTGAATTGTTGAGCAGCCTCCATGTAATCTATGCTTTGCTTTCCAGATTGCACAGGGAGCACAGCAGTACTACTGAGTTCATAAAAGATTTCCTAAGGAAAAAAATTGCTAATGAGAAAAGCACTGCTGGGAAAAACAAGGAAGCAAGAAAAAAAAAAATTCACCTTTCCTGAGTTTCCTAGGCATCTTCTAAAAATGGGGAGGGGCACAATGGGTAGCTAGTGACATTTGATTTCAGATAGAAATTAGGCAGATAGCTGCCTTTGATGGATTACATCTGCCTCATTTAAACTCTCCAAACAGCATTATTTTTTGTTGTTGTTGTTTTTGTTTTTTTTTAAATCAAGTCACCTGGAATTCCAAATGGAACAGGTTGTTTATTATAGCAGAATTTTTTTAATGTTTCTTTATTGGGGTTGTTTTTTGTTGATGTTGTTGTTACCAAGAAAAACAAACATCTTTTGTTCAATTTTTAATGAAATGAGAAGAACTCCCAAGCCAAATTAAGCATTATCTTTTCTTTTCTACTCACCTCCAAAGATTTCCCCCTTAGCCCTGCCTCAGAGTAACACTTGCAGGCATCCTGCTTGTGTCAGAAGCATAATTCGTCTGTATTTTACAGTTTTCCACAAGCATGCATACACACAGTAGCAATAAATCAGGACTCTGAATTAAAATTCCTGACCAATTTCTATGACGACCACATAACTGTAGCTCTTGAATGATTTTGTATGTGCCTTTTACTTTCTAGGATGCCTCTTTTTATCTGTCTATAAATTAAGAAGTTCCTTCAGTTTCTCCCTGCATGAAAAAAACAGCACTTATGAACATTTAGCTCCATCTCTCAACTTATATATCATCCATGATTTTGAAAATTTGAATGTAACTTTGCTCTTAGTCTAGCAATGTTTCAACTAAGTTTCAGTTTTGTTTCGTCATGCAAGTAACTGTGGTGCATAAAGGAAGATGGTTTTGGCATTGTTATGACCTACAAGTGTATTTATTAGTCTTGTTAGTTGGCTGTTTTTTATATAAATGCCATGAGATACTATCCCTTTTCATAACCATTGTCATAAAAAATGAAAATGTTAGACAGTTGGAAATAAGAGACCCTTATAACCCCACAACTGCATGACCTGCAGCAGCTATTCACAATGTCACCAATAATATTGCTAAGGATTACGAAATACCATTCTCAAAATGAAATGCCAAGAACTCTGTGTTCCCTAAGATGAACCTGCACAACTTTGACAGATGTTCACCAGCTGGAGGATATGATTTTGACATGTACCTGTTGAAAGAAGTAAGAATGTAAAGTTTTTCTTAGTATGATATTAATGAGCATGGAGAGTTGAAAAAGTTTGCAGAGCAACATTAAAATTCTGCATCTTATAATTTGTTTTGTCAATATCTGTCAGATTAAACTAAAAGTGATTATTCAGACATCGATATTTTCCAGTACAGTAATATATAAAATTAAAATAGAGTCTCTTATTTTTTCAGAGAGTTTATCTGGGCTAAGAACAGTTTTGTTTGATGCTATGTAGTGTTTAAGGACATGGAACAACAGTTATGTTAAAAATAATAGTAATAAAAGTAATAAACCTTAGTGTCTCGTGGCAAATATCTCCAGTCAAGTAGATGAAAGAGCAGCACAGAACTCTTTTTACACAGGAAAAGTGCATACGAAATAAAAACTGGTTTGGAGTCTTCAGTCATTTGACCCAAAGTCTTAAGTGCATTAATAAGAATTTCCCTTTGATTACTGGTGGAGGCAAGCTTTTTAGCCCCCCTTTTTATCTTGCAAAGTGTCTCTTGGCTCTACAAGTCCTTTCCAGCAGGACAGTTCTGTACAACTCTGTAATGAAAGCTGCTTTGCCGAATGGAAATACCTACCTTCCAAGGAGAAACCGAAAGTCATTAAAAGCAATTTCTTCCTGCAAGATCAGTGATACTTCAGAAGCAATTTACATCATTCAGCTGATTGCTTGAATTTAACAAAAGAATCTTGCTCATAGTTTGGCCATGACTAAAAGATACATCATTCTCTCTCTTAATGTTGCATATGTATGAATTTCCCAACCTGTGTTACTTTGTCTGGTTAGTGAACTTGGTATATTTTTTAGCCAGCACAAATTTTCTCTAATACAAAATCAGTATAATAAATTGGGAAGCCTGGAGCCAAGTTCTGGTGCACTTTGCACCTCAGCATATGGTAGAATGTGATTTAGTTCAACATTTAAATGTACGACTGTTCTTAAGATGCCATAGTTGACCATAT
Organism: Antrostomus carolinensis; assembly: GCF_000700745.2. Lineage (NCBI taxonomy): Eukaryota > Metazoa > Chordata > Aves > Caprimulgiformes > Caprimulgidae > Antrostomus > Antrostomus carolinensis. The sequence continues at coordinate 55,989 of NW_010321116.1, read as the reverse complement.
AAACATCCTAGAATTGGAGTAAGATAATATGTGGTTGTACACTTGTAAAGTGAACTGCTTTAAATTAAACCTCTGTTACTGAAGTTCAAGCTAGCATGTTTTCTCTTTACAAATGTTTCCACAAAGATAGCTAAAGTGCCTTAAATTTTAAATATTAACTTATTATGCTGCTTTACCTGGACTGCATTTCATCATATGCTAATAACATTTTCATACTGAAAGGCACAAATGTCAACATTACTTATTACTGAAATGGAAGTGCCAAAAACCCTAATATGAAGGGGCCAAGCTCCCTGTGTTCTGCCCTGAGTTTAGGAGTAAATTCCATTTCCTCAAGCTTTGTCTTTTGATAGCTGTTTTTTCTTGGCATTTTTGCATGAATGGATTCAGGGAATTTTGTCTGTATCAACTGTTCACTTCAGTGAAAGTTAGTTACTAATTTATAGCTAGACTAATCTAGTAGATTTGTGCTAAAGAACAGCTGAAAGTCACTATCTTTAGTGTACTGCTAGTGTAAAGATATCCAGTGTGACTATGTTTAGTGCACAATATTTTGTTCTCATTTACGATTTTATCACCTTGCAAACTCTTTCTTGCATTTCATAAGTTAAGGGTAAATATAATGCATTGTCATGACTGAAGAAGGCAAAAGATATTTCCTTTGTATTCTTTACATATTGCATCTGCCTTCTAATTGCTCAGCAAACTATCTTAATGAATAACTCTGAGGAAAAGATAAAAGTTCTCTGTGAATGCTGAGAGATGATAACTGCACTAAACCCCTGTCATTTCAATACCAGACTATCTACTTCACTTGGATAGCTCTCTGGGATTCCAAATAAACCAACAGGAATTTAGTCCAGACTATGATTTTATCTTTCAAAAGTGTCTGCATTCAAAATGTACTAAACTCACTTGCTCAAATGGTGTTTGAAAGAGTTAATCTCTAATCCCTAGAAATCTCTCTTCTGTTAAGATTGTTTTTAAATGCAGTGTTTTTATTTTTCCTTACTTGTGTCCTGGTTTTGCTAGGGTAGAGTTAATTTTCTTCTTAGTAGCTAGAATAGCTGTGTTTTAGTTTCAGTGTAGGATTTGTTATGAGAAGAATGTTGATAAAGTACTAATGTTATTAGAGCTCAAGGCCAACATGTTTGGCTGGTTCACAGCTGCATTAGGACTAGGAGGAAGAAGCATAGTGAATAGCATAACTCAAAACTGGCATTTGGATGTGCCAAGAAAATATTCCAGATCATATCATGTCATGTCAGTATATTAACCAGGGTTGATGGGGGTATCTTATTGGGGATCGCTCAGGCTCACTCCTCCGGGGTTTTGGTTTTTGGGACTGTTTCTGCTCTGGGATTGCTGGCTGGCACAGGCTGGGCATCGGTCAGCGGGTGGTGAGCAATTACATTGTGCTTCACTCATTTGTATATTCTGTTATTACTGTTATTATCATTATAATTTTATTTTAATTAGTAAATCATTTTTATCTCAAATAAAACTCCCATGAGTCTCCTTGCCCTTTTCTTTCCGATTCTCTCCCCTACTCCCTGGAAGTAGCGGAGAAGAGTGAGAGAGCAGGCTGTGTTTGGCTGCAAACCTAAAGGGTGAAACCACCACAAATTGCTATGCTAGAAACTTAACACATAAACCCCGGAATGAATTCTGAAATGTAGATCTGATTTGCATTTTACTATTCAGAGAATCATAATGTAAATTCTGCCCTGGTTCAGAGCAAAGATTCATTTGGACTGATGTGCTGTCTCTGGTAGTGTCTGCTGGCGGGTGTAGATATATCCCTGGTGCTTGTACATCCCTTGGTATACTTTTCAAAGTCCTGGCAGGCAGTGATTTAAGCTGGAGGTTCCCTAGGTTACTGTATTTAACAATCTCACTGGATCTGTCTTCCAACATTTGATTAATATCTTCTGAATCCATTTACAGGGTTGACACTCACTATTTCCTGCAGCAAAAAGTTCCTCTGTTAGAAGGTGTTGAGTGCTGCATCAGTACTTTACTGATTTATTCAAAAATATGCAGATATTTTCTGTTTGATCAACACCCCTTTGTTCAGGTAGTAATAACTGTCTTTTCTGGGGACGTGAAGTGGCACTGCCATTTAAACTGGCATTTCAAGGAATTTGTGAAAGTCACCATATGATCTCTTTCCTGAGTGGTAGTAGTTTAGAGATCTCCTGACTGCATATGTATGGTTAGTACTTTTTTTTTTTCTTTTTCCTTTTCTTTTTCTTTTTCCTTTCCTTTTCCTTTTCCTTTTCCTTTTCCTTTTCCTTTTCCTTTTCCTTTTCCTTTTCTTTTTCCTTTTCCTTTTCCTTTTCCTTTTCTTTTTCCTTTTCCTTTTCCTTTTCCTTTTCTTTTTCCTTTTCCTTTTCCTTTTCCTTTTCTTTTTCCTTTTCCTTTTCCTTTTCCTTTTCTTTTTCCTTTTCCTTTTCCTTTTCCTTTTCTTTTTCCTTTTCCTTTTCCTTTTCCTTTTCTTTTTCCTTTTCCTTTTCCTTTTCCTTTTCTTTTTCCTTTTCCTTTTCCTTTTCCTTTTCTTTTTCCTTTTCCTTTTCCTTTTCCTTTTCTTTTTCCTTTTCCTTTTCCTTTTCCTTTTCTTTTTCCTTTTCCTTTTCCTTTTCCTTTTCTTTTTCCTTTTCCTTTTCCTTTTCCTTTTCTTTTTCCTTTTCCTTTTCCTTTTCCTTTTCTTTTTCCTTTTCCTTTTCCTTTTCCTTTTCCTTTTCCTTTTCCTTTTCCTTTTCCTTTTCCTTTTCCTTTTCCTTTTCCTTTTCCTTTTCCTTTTCCTTTTCCTTTTCCTTTTCCTTTTTTCTCCCCATTAGTTCCTTGATACAAAAAATGAGTTTCATTTTATCACCTAGTGTTTCTGTAATGTGAGGTGTTCTGCAGTACGTCCAGGTGAAATTTGCTTTTGAATGTCAGCTGCAAATATATTCACCTTTTCTAGATAGTTTATACATTTTTCTGAACACTGTGGGTGTCAGCATGAATAATTTTGAACAGTCCTGATAACCACTATCCACTGTGGAAGCTGATTGTTTTTCCAGCCATTTGTTTTCCATCTTTTAACCATTTTTTAATTTGTGAAGCATGCCTTTGCATTCCATCACAACTAACTTCCTTTAACAGTCTCTTGAGGGACTTCATAAAAAACATTTTGCAACTCTACTACATTATTAATTTTGTCCTTTCCCGTTATGCATTGCAATTTATTTAAAGGAGTTCTGATGGACTAATGAGACAGACATAGACTTTATTTAAAAACAAAACAAAACAAAACAAAACCAAACTCAATTCTTTCAATTATGTGTTTATCCTTACGTGTGTTAATTTCATTCTCTACTATATTTCTATAGTAGAAGTTTGCATACATAAGTGTATGTATAATATATATATATAATTAATAATACTGTTATGGTATGGAGATGAAAATTCCTGATCCCAGCCACCTTCAGGAGTTGCTTCCAAAGCCTGCTTTTAAAATATGGCTGTGAAGTCTGTCACCTTTTGTTCATCTGTCATTGGATTCACATTATGAAAGAGCTAGCATACACCATATCCCAGTGAGAGGGTCAGCATCGGGGAACTGCAGGCCAGTCAGCCTTACCTCAGTTCTTGGGAGGGTTGCGGAGAAAACACTTCTGGAACATAGATGACAAAAGGCAACTGGGAACGACCAGAACAGATTTACCAAGGATAAACTGGTGCCTGACCAATGTGATAGCTTTCTATGATGAGACAGCTGGCTCTGTAACTGAAGGGGGAGGAACGGATGGTGCTTACTTTGACTTCAGAGGGGCCTTTGGTGTGGTATTGCGTAGTATCTTCTTGCAAGTTGGTGACACATGGACTGGAAAGATAGACTATGAATTGTGTGGGAAAAAAATAGCTGATCAGCTGGTCTCAAAGGAGTTAACAGCATCAAGTCCAGGCAGTGGCTGATTACTAGTGGTGTACCTCATGTACCAATATGGATATGGTTACCATCCTGCAGCCTGGGAGGTGGGCTTGGGGGACCAGGGGGCGGTGTCAAACTCTTTTCAAAGGTATGCAGGGTGAGAGATGGCAAACACAAATTGCAATCTGGGAAAAGCTGATTAAGTGCTAGAAAAACAAATTTCAATGTGAGGTGGTCTAATGCTTGAACTGCTTGCCTAGAGAGGTTCTGGAGTGGTCAGCCTACTCTGAGCTGACCTGGTTTTGAGCAGGGTTTTGGGTTGGAAAGTCTCCAGAGGCCTCTTCCAAAGTCAATTGTGCCATGATTCTCCACCTCCGTGAAGGGAACTTGTGGTGTGGGAGGTTTTTTGGGTTCTTTTGTAGCAAATTTCTGTATAAATAACAGATTCAACTCTTGTTTTGACTTCATCTTCTTTGCACTCTCTTTTTGGTTTCTGGTATATTCACTGACTCTCTGGCAGAATTTTGCTTTCCAAAGTTATCCTGAAAATGTTTATCTCTTTGAAAAGTTACTTCACAAAATGTTTGTGACTTTCTTTATTGTCTTTTTACATTTCAGCTTAATAAAGTTAAGCACATGATTTCTACTTTCAGAGAGCTTTTTCAAATATTTTCTTCTATTCTTTAACTAGTGTGGATTTTTGAGACACAGAAGGTTTTTTTTTACAGATGATGTACACTTATTCTGAGCATCCTATACAGGTTTCCAGACAGTCCTCATACCACCAGAAACTGTTACTTATTAGTAACATTTGTCTCTCTCATAGGTTAATTCACAACAATAGTGTTTTAGGTTTTACACAACTTAGTTCCAGACTTTAATGAATTAACATTGTGGAAAACAGAATTGTATGGACTCCTGCAATTCACTTTAATGTACAGTTTCATTATGAGATCAAGCACACAGCAAGTGTGCTTTAGATAGCTTTGGATTTCAGAAAGCAAGGTAGGAAATGATGCCTTAATACTTTTCAATAAGATCCCTATTTAATTTACACTTCTAATGACTGACTGTGGTTTGTCTTAGCTGGCATTATTTAAAAGGGGCCAAAAGCAGGTGAACCACATTAATTTTCTGATATTAAACCTATACTTATTCAGTCACTGTGCTTGTGTTCTTATGTGCAACTTTTTAATGCCCAAACTCAGAAATCTGGTAATGAATTCAGTTAACGTAGAACACAAAATGTGAACAATTTTACCATCATAAATCTGAAATAGAAGAATATTTCTAAGCTGAACAGAATATATCATAAATATGTGCAGGCTCTCTTTCTCTAAATTATTCTAAGTACTTAAAAATCTGTAGTGCTTAAGTGGATACAAGGGAAAGGGCCTGAAGGATCAGTGATTCATTGGCCGTGAAAAATGTACAAGAGTTAAAAAATGTATGTTATATAAGTCTTGGACATAAAGATAAGCTCTTATGTATTTTATTGAATGTGCTTTTAATTCACTGTGTTGTGGAAAACCTTTCTGAATATTTTCAGAGAAATATTGTTTATAGAGCAGGAGTGAGTGACCTGTGAGAGAGGGGAAGTAAAGATTGAAGGGAAGAGATAGCCTATCCTGCTCTCAGTCTTATTAGCCAGTCCTTCCTAGGTGAATAATGATTTGAAGGAACCTCGGTAATTTTGGGAGTATCGTTGCCCAGTATTACTAGAAAACATACACAGGCTGTTTCATGTTCGTGACCAAATTCACCAACCGCTCTAAGCAAAGCAAATCCTTTAAGTATTTCCTACGGTTTGGGTGTAGACTAGGCTAGAGAAACAGGAAAGACCTTCAGTGTACACAACTGAATCACAGTTTAGATGTTGCCCAAAGTACCCATCCTATTATAGTGCAGCAGATCTGTGGACTCCTGTGAAGCTGGGTGGCCACACAGTTTCAGACAAGGTACGAGACTGGAAGTGCATTACTGCACAGCACTTACCAGGCACGGAGAATGTCTCTTCCCTCCTACCTGCACTAATATCCCTTTTGTTAAGAGTATGACTATATTTCTCCCTGTTCACCCTCAGCAGACCCACAGTTTCCATAGAAGAGGCAAAAAAAAAAAAAAAAAAAAAACCACCCTGAAAAACCAAACCAAAAAAACCCCCAAAAGTTTAAAAGTTCACTTTCAAGTACCATGTAGTTTCTCTAATAAGACAATTTCAAACTGGAGAGCCTGATTTTTCCCTCATTACTCCAATCTCACTCTGGGGTAGACTTTTTGAGTTCTGAAGAGCTATTATTGATTCACATACCAGCTTATATGAAGAAAAGCTAGGCCTAGAGATTGTTCTTTGCCAATGTTAGGTAATATTTGAGCACTGCCACCAACTATTAATATGTGCTCACAAAAAGGCTCAGGCTGCTGGGATAATAGATAATTACAGCCACAATTGTCCAAGCAGAGAAATATCCAAATCTCCTGTAGGAAACTGTGAATACATTGGGACCCATGAGTAGAAAATTAACTGCTTGGCTTCAATAAATACAGAAAGAAAACTTCTTAAAAGTTTAGTATGTCATTAGTGTGGGATCTATTGAAGGATTTTTATCTTCCACTTTCTCCAAAGCACACCTATTTAAGACTCAGAACAATCCAGGGGACTGCTGCTGCAGTGTATGTGTAGAGTTCAAAATGCAAAAGCTCTCTTAATTTCACAATGGAAGTGGAAAATAGAATTTCTGATGATTTTTCAACCATGTCACTTTCTTTAGGACAATGTATAAAGGTGAAAATATTACTTCAGCAGCTTCTTTTTTTTTTTTTTTTTTTTACTTTTTAAATAGCCATGAAAAGGCATAATGATGGCTTCTACTTTCAAGGTGAATTGCATATAATCTTTTTGTTTTGTATTATAGCTCAGATAATCTGTTCATTATTTTAGTCTTCCTTAGGGTTCCTGAATTGATGTTTAACATCATCAAAAGAACAGCAAAAAGAGAGACAAAAATGTAAAAAGGAGATATAGAGTCATAGAATAGAATCACAGAACATTCTGAGTCAGAAGAGACCTATGAGGATCATTGAGACCAACTCCTGACTCCACACAGGACAACCTAAAAGTTAAACCATGTATCTTAGAGCATTGTCCAAAAGCCGCGTGAACACTGTCAGGCTTGGGGTCATGACTACTTCTTTGGGGAGCTTGTTCCAGACTCTGTCATGGGTCTTGTGAAAGTCAGAGCAAATGGCAGCCCCTGTTCTCCCCTTGGTCTGCTAGGACAGTCACTTCCTCAAAGCAAGGCTCATGTTGCTCCCACCATAACTTGTCCTTGGTCAAACTGTGCTGGCTCTTCCCTGATGTTAAGTTGCCCTTCATGTGCCCCCACGTGATCTTCTAGCAGATGTCTGAGAAGGGCAAGAGCTTCTTCCTGGAAACCTGGAAGGCTTGGAAGGCTCCAGTTCAGGAGCTGCCTGCCATTCTTCCAACAGAACAGGAGAGCTCTTTCTCAGAACAGGTAAGCATGAAACTGTAAAAGTGGTGAGAAGCCTTGTCCTTCACGCTAGTGAGAAAAGCAAGGGTACACCTCAAACTGAATCCACCTCCAGCCCCAAGGACCTCTCTTGGCAGCCCTCTGACAGGCTCCTCGTGTCATGCTGTGCTGGCACAGCAGCTCCAAAGGACACCAGGCCCTCTCCTGCCTTCTTCCTCGGGGCTCTGTGCAGGAGAGATGGCACCTCTCCATGCTCCAGGGGCAGGGACAGGGGATGGAAAGAAGAGTCCATGCCACACTTGGCAATTGCCAATTCTTTATGGAGACCTGGCAGACCTTACCCTGGCTGGCTGGGTCTCCCTTTCCTGGCACTGGGATGTCTGGATGCTTTGTCCGTGCTTAGCCACTGTCAAGCATGGGGGTCTGTGCCACTTGCAGGGTGCTGGGACAGTGGGGGGTAGCTGAGGACCCCTGACCCTCTGGAACCTTGTTGCCACAGTCTCATCGAGGGGACACCAGGCACAGGATGAACAATGAACAGAGGGCTGGAGCCCAGGGCTTATGAGGGGAGGTAGAGGGCAGTCCCTGTGCATGGGGCACAGCCTTTCTCTTGGGCAAACAACACGGCAGGTGGGAGCAAGCCCCAGGAAAGGGGCCCTCAGTCCCTGTGACCCTCCTCCTCCCACATTTGAAAGTCTTTCAGGCCACAGAACCCCCAGTTCCCAAACCCACCACATTTGGCCGCATGCATTGGCCACATTCACAGTCATTAATCACAGCGGTCTCCTGCTGTCACCAGCCTCTTGACTGCCTTTTCCTCCAGGTGAGCCCTATAAAAACAAGGTCCCTGGCAACTGGCTGACAATTCACTGAGCTTTGAGGCCTTTTGATATCAGACATACTTGGAAGGAAGAGCAGCTGGAACAGCAAGGTAGGTGGCTGCCCACCTTTGCGTGGGACATCAGAGAGGCAGTTCCTGGAAGAGGAACAGAAGAGAAAGCTATTTCCTAGGAGGAAGAATTGGAATCAGTGGAGGAGGAACACTACCCAAAATGGCATGAAAGCAATTGTGACTGCTTATGTGACCAATGGTCTGCAGTACATGGATGTGGATCTACCAGGGAACAGTATAGGGCCCAGGTGTGTCAATCCACCAAAGAATCATTGGAGGAGGAACACCACCTATGACATGTGAGCAATTGCCTGTACTCATGTGACTGATGGCGTGGAGTCCCTGGATGTGGATCCACCAGGGAACAGTTAGGAGCCTAGTTGTGTCAGTCTGTCAAGGTGTGAGGCCCAGGCATGTCAACCCACCAGAGAATGGTATGAGCTTATGCGTGGCAATCCATCAAGGCATGGTGAGGGCCTCATAGTTGTAAATCTGGCACAGAATGACACGGAGCGCATGGGGGCAGATCAGGATGAAGAAGAACCGATCGAAGTGGATCTGCCTTCGACAAGACTGATCTGGCATGACCCTCGCATGCCTGGGCTCCCTTCTGTGAGATTACACCAACGGCTGTAGGAGGAGTGTATGGTCAACTCCCCACCAACAGCCCAGCCTCCACATCCAACATTAGCTGGGAGAGGACAAACTCTACAGACATCCCACAGGCTCACCTGCAAGATCTCCCAGCAGCAAACAGTTCTTGATAATTGTCATGGATTGCATGGGCCCTTCTTTCCCATCCCCCCGAACCTCTGTGAAGATTGGTTAAATATACTGTACCTAATGCACCCCAGGATATGGTTGGCCATTTTGAATGCCAGGGCACACTGTTGCTTCACATTGAGCTTACCATCAACCCCCAGATCCCTTTCTGCAAGGCTATGTTCCAACCTCCTGTCCTCAGTCTATACCTACATCCAGGATTACACTGCCACAGGTGCAGAATCTCATATTTGTTCTTGTTAAATTTCATATGGTTAGTGATTGCCCACTTTATTGACTTTTCCCCTAATCCTTACCCAGAGGCTGTCAACCATATCATCCCCAGCTGCAAGTGTTGTACAGTTCAGCCCCTCCTTTATGAACAATGTTACCTCTCCACCTCACTTGCCCTGCCTATCCCTCTGAGGACCCTATAACCACCCATCATAGTACTCCAGTCACAGAACTCTTCCCACCACATCTCACTTATACCAATGATGTCATAGCTCTGAGACTGAGTCAAAGTTTCTATTTCTTTTTGTTTATTCCTCATAGTGTGTGCATTAGTGTACAAACATGTCAGATATGCTCCAGTGTACATCGTGGAGCAGAATGAAGGCCCATTCTATACATGTCACTCAAACTTTGTCATGCCATCCCATAGCTTGTGCAGTACTAGTAAGCCTGAACTTATCCCTTTCCCCCTTCAAATGTAATTTAAAGCCACCTCAAACAGTAGTTACCAATCATTTTTATTAAAGACAAAGGAGATTTTTTTATTTACGTAGTAACATCTTTTCTACAGGGAGCAGATATAAAAAGTAGTTGTTATAAAATAATTGAGCTTGATACAGAGATGAAGATGTCTTTTCTGCAAGAAATATATTGCAGAATTATATGCTGAAAAATAATCAACTTAAAGTTATTTTCAGGTGCATGACATTGTACAATGACTGCCTAGGTGAAAGTGTGATTCACACTAATACCTGTGAAACAGATGTATCTGCTGAATGCTTGGTGGTGAGGAGGCAGTGTGCATCTCTGATGTGGAGCTGACTGTGCAGATATTGTCAGGATTTTTTTGGTCTGAAGCTGTTAGCTGTATGTATAAGGAGCTGCAAATCCCGTCCTCTCTATGCCTTCCTGTAACTAGTTTATGCAAGGAAACAGTACTTCTGTACCATCTTACCTAAATTGTTTTGTGATGGGCTAAATACCAGCACAGATTAAGCTTAAAATTACCTTTCAAATTTGCAACAGGGAAAAATTGAAACAACAATGGAAAAAATCCTGTATTTGAAGGTGTTTGGGAGATACCTATATAGTATGATTTATTCGTTTTCTTTGTGTATAACAAAGAAATGAAGACTTCTGCAGTAGCTGAGAATGATTTTTCTCCTCTACATATTAAATTCCCCACGTTTTCATTGCAATAAAAGAACTAGGAAGTGCCCAGGGAACTTGAACTAGGATCTTTCATGTAGTAGCACACAGCACTGTTAGAGTCAGATAAATGGCTTATGGCTTTTGAGGTCACCTTTGTTACTTTTCTAGATACCTTTGGCAGTTTAGATTCTGTTAGGCAAATTGATATTTCTAGATGAAATTAATAGAGTTATTAAGAGGTAGGCTGATGCTCATACTTCTAGGTTATGTGGATCCATTTTCAGATGTCCATTTTGTCCATCACACATAAAGATAATAGACATTACGTTTTTTTCTTGTATCTGCTTTTGTCTTCTTACACAGCTGCCCACTGACCAAATAGTGCATGCAGTTCAATTTCAGAAAATGAGATTTTCCATTTTTTGACCTAGTGTTACACTGCCATCTTTCTAGTTATATCTGGTGGCTTGAGGACAGAGATGAAGGATCTGCTCTAAAAATAACTACTTTTTAATAATGCATTGTCAAAATTTGTTTTCAAATCATCTGAAAAAAAGCAATTTTTCTTGAGCAAGTTCTCTCAGACCCTGTCACCATAAAAGATCTCTATCAGGATAGGTGATACAAATTTCAAACATGGCTCTTCCAACATTGACAGGAATGCTGTTGAACAAACTGCTGAGAAAACAGAAAGACAGGTACATGAGTGTATGCAGTAAATAGTACCAAATTCATGGCCCCTCCTGCCCCTCAGTGCAGATTCCTCCCTAAAGAGAACACCACAGGTCATCCTGATAAGGGTACATTCCCAGGTACAAGGTACTGTTTGTAAGAAAATACTTGATTGCTGCAAAGCAGATATATCATTGTGATTGTTATTGTGATTTTTATGTGTCATTGTGATTGCCATTATGATTTTGTAGCAGTTTGCACTCAGTTTTGCAGTACTGAATAAAAGGCAAATTAATTTCTATTTTCTCACTAATGGTTAATTTTTACTTCAAATGATGGTTAAGACTGTGACCTTAAAATTCCATCTTAAGTTGTTTTGGAGGAAAAAGAATAATTCAGTGGAGACTTTGTATAAAAATAATGATTTTTTCTTTTCCCCCCTTCCACTCCCAACAACATTCAAGAGGAAAATGTAAGACAAAGTGTGGTGTTTGGGGTAACCTAAACATAGAGATAAACTTTGTTTGTATATATTTATATATACACACATAATAGTAAGTGTTTGTTGTGGGTACATATTGCTGTCATTGCTACTTTGTCTTCTTCTGTCTGAAAAATACAAAGTGAAGAAGAAGATCTATTGCTTCTGTAGAGAATGCCTCTCTCATTCTCCTGGAAGAAATAAAATAATGACTCAGGGGAGAATTTTCTAGTTCATAGACGAAAAAAAAAGATTTAATAAAGAAGAAAGAAACAGGCACCCAGCTCCAAGAGGACGCTCATGGTAAAGGTTCAAAGTGCAAAAAGATAAAAACTGAGAGGGAGTCCTCCATTGCTCTCAAAGAAGATGACAAAAAGGAAAGCCTTGACTTATTTCCTCCTATCCTACCAAGTATGTAGGAAGTTAACCTTTTCCAGCCTTGTTAGGACTGGAGAAGTAGGGGACTGCTGTAAAAGCTCTTACATGATATATGTGTCAAAACACTGAAGCTATGGGGGAAAGAGCACCATATAACACCAAGATTGAAACAGTAGAGAGTCTAGGCTCTACCTTATATTTTTCTGCTTTCCTCCGTCCCTTACTGCAGTGATATTAAGAATTTCAAGTTAGGTCTATGTACAGCCTCCCAACAACTTGCAAAAAAAAAAAAAAAAAGTTTTATTTTTGGGTAATTAAAAAGAACTAGGATGAAGTACATTCAGACAAACCAGAGGAGGTAGTTCTTCACACAGTGGGCAGTAGAGTTGTGAAACCCATTGAGAGGGGGTGTTGCAGGTGGTGAAAGATTACCTGGACCCTGAAGTTACTAGACAAAATCATGAGAGATAAAGCCATTCAAGGATACTAAATATAAATTGATACTGTACATTTCATAGAAATACTAAATATACATCCTACTGAATAAGTGCACCATATGGAAAACACTGGGAGCCTGGCAGAGCACACGAGTAAATGGGAAATCTCTTCACTGGTTCTGTTTTTACTGTCTTCTGTCTTTTAGTCATCTACTTGTGGTCAGTGTTTGAGACAGAATACCAAGCCAGATAGTCTGTTCTAGTACATCTTATGTTCTTTTGAAAGTAACAGACCAAATTAAGCTATTTGGCTTCTTAGCATACAAAGATCTGTGGATGAGCATATAAAGACCTAAATACCTGCAATATTCTTGGCTGTACAGAAATATACAGCTTTTGTAAGCTCAAGTGAAATGAGGAGGAGCCAGAGCTCTTATATTTACAGCTTAAATCTCTCTAAAGTTTTCAAGGTGGTTTGGTTTTTGTTTTTTTTTTTGGAGAGGTGTTGGTGTTGAAGACTGAAGGACAGGATAAAAGCATAGTCTTGTTGGTAACTTTTTAAATGTTTACTATAAAAATATAAAATATCTAGAAATGAAAGAAGATACTTATCAAGCATTCACTGACTACAGTACTTCCCGATAAAAGAGTTAAACATATGCTGAGGTATGTGAATTTACTTTTTTATGTTCACTTTTGGAAAGTAGTATTCACATAACTTCAGAAGTGTGTATGCTATTTCAATAAGAATGCCTGACAGAAAGGTCTGCAGTATTGTTAGCTGTCTGCAAAACGAATGGAAGCATCTCATGTACATCTAAGTAGAGCTGTTGATAGAGGATACTGATTTAGAATACTTGGCTGTGCTGAGTAAACCCTGACAGTTCATGTGCCTGCTGTCCTGATCCATGAAAATTGTTCAAGATTATGGGCAGGTTAAAAACGAAAAGCTTCTTATCAGTATGAAAGATCACAAATCCAATGCAGCAAAAATATGTTTTCAGAAACCAGGAGTTTGAATGACTTGGAGAGCAACAAGAGACAGGGGAAAACTCATAGGATTACACAGCCATTTAGTGAGGCTCTTAGCAGATGTAACATAACTGGTAAAAGTAAGACAGTGTGCTTTCAAAAGATCAGAGAGAGGACATAAGGCAGTTATGTATGTGATTTTGAATCCCTACCAGTGTGAACACAGCTGTGAAAGGCAGCCTCCTGTTGATAACATAGGAGTACTAGAGTCTTTGCTAGTGGACCTCTTAGATGCAAAAGCTTCCACTTCATAAATAAGTACATATATTGTCTTTTCTTCAAAATCCTGACTTCATAAAGAAGTGAAGAATATAAGTCCAGTGTTTCTAGTGGTACACTAAATTTTATCCACAGCAGTAGTGTATTTTCCAGTAAGCAAAGAGCAAGAATTTTCCAAAGACCATATATTTAAGGAAAAGAGAAAAAAACACCTAAAGCCCTATAATAACACTGTCACTCCAAAAACTAATAATTTCACCTGTGTCGGTACTGTGGGCTGCTAAAGAGCAAAAGCAGAGAGAACTGCAGATGCTTCACCGTGTGCTCCTGGGGCATGCCTTATGGAGGGTTGACAAGGGAGAGAGTAGACTAGTTGTATCCCTGTCCTCAATCCTGACAGAAACAGATCAGCACATTCATGTATGGATCCAAAGACAGATGAAAAAGTGTGCAAAGCTCACTCTCAATGGGATGGAGGAGGGGAAAGAAGATGGGGAGTGGCACACAAATTGTCACAAAAGGATGTTCCATAACGTATAACGTCATGCTCAGCCATAAATCACGGTAAGCAGAAGAGCGGGGTGGGGGTTTTGTCTTCCAAGGTGTCTGTTGCTCAGGGGCTGGCTGGGCATCAGTCTGCTTATGGGAAAGGGTTTGTCTTTGCATCTTTCACCATGCCCCACCCCCCGCCCCCCATCTTCCCTTCACTTATTAAACTATCTTTAATTTTGGCCCTGAAGTTTTCTTACTTTTTCTCTTCCTGTTCTGTCCTCTGTCCTACTGGAGGGGGCAGAGTAGTAAACAAGTGGCTGTGTGGGTGCCTAGTTACTGACTGGGGTCAACCCATCACAATATCAGGAATTTTTAAAATATATGAATGTGCACTGTAGCTGACTTTATAACTAAACATGTATCTATGGCTATATGTATTAAGGTAAAGACAGTACTCATGCCAAAGATATATGCCAAGACTTACAGCTTTTAGATTTTAGCTTATTCTGTAATAGGTCCTTGCTGTTTTATTCTTAACTCCCATCAAGGTTCATTTAAGTACCTTAAATTATTAAAACTAGTTTCTAGAATGGAGTTAACACACCTTAAGACACATTAACAAAAAACCCCAAATTTATAGTAATTCTTCTTCTGACTGGAATAAAGCAAGTTTTGTCTCATCTGGGAAATATTACTTTTTTCCCCTACTTTCTCCAATCTAAGCATTTTTCTGTTTTCTTCCTTCAATAAGGCTGAAATCTGTGGATTTCAATAGAGAAAGCTCACACTGACTTAATTTTTTAAAGTACAATCACAAGTAATGAAATACAGCCTTAGCAGTGTTATAGAGGTGTTTTTTTAAAGAAGGTCTATTAGAGCAGATTTTTCAAGGTACAGTCTTGTACTACAATTACTAGAATTATCTAGTTCTATTATGAATAATTTAGCTGAAGGTTGGAATTTATGACTTGATATGTTTACATATCTCTGTCCAAAGAAGAAACTGCATCTTAACAATTGGGACTACAGTTATTCCTTTATGTTCCTGTCTCCCCTGGTTTAAAAGGAACACATTAGTGACTTTCTGACAATATCTTCTTCAAAATGCCTCTGAAGAATGTAGCTGGGACTTTGACTTTGAATCAGTGTGAGAAATAACAAAGCATCTTCTTTATCCACTAAAGCAATGCTACTTATTTTTCCCTTGGTACTTTTAGGGTGTAAATGCAGTTCTTCCTCTCTGTAACTGTATTTTTGCCAGTTCAAAGTACTTACCTAAAAAACTGAAGTTATAGCAGAGCCTAGTGTGTCACAGAACCTCCATGTAGCCTTTTTAGGTCTAATGCACTTGTATCAATGCAGTGACCTGATATAAAGATACCAGATAATCAACTATCTTTCAGTAATTTCTGAGGTTTTTTTGAACTCAATAGTATTGTGTTATCTGGCATACATACAGTTCAAATATGAAACATGTTCTTGTTTTCTTTAAAGGTTGTATAATTAAGTGATAATTATTCTCTTTTCATCCACAATTCTAAGCAGCCCTTGCAAACATTAAACAGCCTGGGAAAGTAATTAAACATTCTCTCTCCAATCCCTAATCTTGTCAAATTATAAGAGATGTGGAAGGGTCATTAACAAAGGAGGAAATAATCTCTTATTTTATTACATATTTTAATCAGCCAAAACATTTACAAAAATAAAGCTCCAAAGATAAATAAATTTATAGAATTCTAAGTGTTGGCTTACAAAAACAGTGCATTCACCTAAGGTGAAACTCTTCTAAATTAATTCTCCTTGTTATTTTTAAGTTGTCCATTTCTCATCAACAGTAAATAAACGGTCTTTTAAAAGTTTTTCTTCTTTTTTCACAGTGTACATTGACAAGCTCTAACAAAAAGTTTCTGTGTTTGACAGAAGATCTTTTGTTTCTTTTTCCAGCTATAGGAAAAATGTTATCTCTCCTTTCATATTTTGCCTTGCTTATGTCCTCAACTCAGGATAGTTTCATGAATGTTACAGGGGAAAAAAAAATTAAAAAGACAATAAACCACAGTTAACTTGTTCTGTGGGCACATTTTGTATGTTAGCCCCTTATTTTAGTATATTTTAAAGCCTTCTTAAACCAGAGTTTTCAAGATGAGCTTTAGTAATTTGATCAGCCACAAGGAGGACATGACCTGGCCAGCAAAAGAGGCATACAGTCGCTTAAAAACATTTGGCAAAATTGAAAAGAAAAACACCTGCATTAATATGTTTAGCTTCTAAGTGCCTTTAAGGAATAAAGCTATATGAAGAATGAATAAGAGTCCCTGATTATGTGTTACAGTGCCACATCTCAATTGTATTCACCAGTAACCATTTAGTTTGCCAGGGCATATTCTGCAAGCATTAAGTAGCTAGTTAAGAAATCTTCGAAAGCAGAAATATCATTAAACTAAACTGCAAGTGTGATTACATAACATGATCTACCTGACTCTTAAGTTATTCCAGTTTTACAATGGTTTTAAGTGTGAACTAATGCAAATTTCTAAGTCTCCTAAGTCTTAGTGCTTATACAACAAACACAGTTTACATAAATTTCTCAAGTTACAGGCTGGACCTGCTAGCTTTAGGCACTTTAAGTGCTGAAGTTAAAGATCTTCTGCAGTAGTAACCAGAGCAGAAGTTTAGACCCACCTGCAGAGACTGATGAGGAAAGATCTTAGCAGCCTTTCTCTGTTTCTGGAGAAGATCGAGGCAGAGGAAGCCCAGTACCTTCGCTGGTGACAGGACTCCTCTGGCAGTCTGGGAGTTGGATGTCTACTGTAAACCAGCTGCAGAGGTTCACTTGCAATTGGGGAAATCAACAAGCATCCCTGGATGTTCATACCTGGGGGCATAACAGGGGAAGTGTGGGGCCTACCTCTCTTAATGGACTGTAGCAGGAACAGGCAGTCAGGTAGCTAGGGTCTACAAGTACTGCAGACTCCTCCTGCTAATCTTCTGCTACAACAGTCTCACAATGCAGTGCCTGTACATTGTTTCCTTGGTCTCTATTTAAAGAACTGTAATTTACTGGAAAATATATTCCTGAATATTACTGTAATAACCCTCTTGAGTCTCTTATATCACTGGCTGCAATCGAAAGGGCAGATCTTGAGCTACTGTAAATCACGCTAGCTCCATTGATTTCAGTAGAGCTGTATTGATTTACTGCTGCAGAGGATCTGGTCTGAAATATTCCTGTGGCATTGTGTGCATTTAGAGTTAGAAGATCTATGGATTGTATAATAAAGCTAAGAAGCCTCAGTATAACCATTCTCAATGGTCAATGTATTTCTTTGTCTTAGAGAGTATGTAAACAACTTTACCAGTCATAGTGGTGTAAAGTAGGAAAATGAATGTTTGGGATAGTGCAATGATACTAGTTGCTATGAAACATCTTAATAAATGTTAATAGGAAAATATGTCTTCACTTATGTGTATTATATTGGCATATTCAGGATATAGGGTCATATTGCAACTCTCTGGGTCTCAGAATTGGAAGGAAAAAGACACACTTCAGTGACATGCTTTCTAATCAGCTGTATTGCATATAGCTTTTTATATTTCAGAGTAAATGCTTTTAATGATAATTAGAAAAGCCATTTGTGCAAAAAAAATTATGCTGGATGCAATGAGAGGGATGAAACTTTAAGTGTTGATAACTGGTTCACTGACAATTTTGAAAGGTTGTTTCAAGTGCCATAATGAATTCTGTTGAAAAGCTGGTTTGAGTGTATCCTTTTCCCTCTCTCCACAGATGGAAAGAATGATACTAATTAATGAGACGAGCAGTGCACCAGGCTATTTTGTCAGTATGTTAAAACAACTGGAGTGCACATGAGAAGATATTAACCACAGCTGTCTAGAACCACTGGTAGGTATCTGAAAGTGACTTAATTTCAGGTACATCAAATAGTTGCAATTTTCATTGGCTTTGCTTGGATAAGACCTGGATAACTTTTATAGGCATTTATGTGGTGAGACAAGAGAAGCTTAGCCAGTGTAAAACCTTACCTACAGAACAGTTGATATGGCCCTACACCCTGTTCTTCCCTTCCTGATCCTCACCAAATAGTCTTCTTGCATTTTGATTTTTGTATGGCTCCTTTGTGCTTCTGAGCAGTTAAAATGTGTGCCAATTCAGCTTGTTAAACTGACAGAAAACTCAGTGAGTGGGAGGAGGAGAGCAAATAATAGTTTTCTTTTGGCTTAGTTGAGATGTCAGAAGAATGGTAGAAGTAGGAGAATGTGTAGGAGAAGACGAAGCTGGGAAGAGAGACAAGACCCACTTTCTTTAGCAGAAATTAACTGCCAAATAAGCTCAGTAGTTTTATCTAAATCTGTCTTCTTTATGCTGTATATCCTAAACATCCTAGACTGAACACTGAAAAAGCACTGTTGTTTTGTGTCTCTGAATGAGTATGCACACATTTAAATACTTAACAATGTTCCTGTTGGCTTGGAATATATTAATAGCTGCAGAAATATATTTAAAATAATTAGCACTAGAAAAAAATAGTCAGAACTGGAATTCATGTTGTTCCACATGCTGTGTTTCATAGGAGCATGGGAAAAATCTGTATGTAAGCATATGATATTATCATGGGCAACGATGGTCCTTGCCAGCTCTTGTAATACAGGTGTCCAAACAGCATGAATTCACTTTTTTTCTTATGTTTATAGAAATTTGGAACTCAAATAGTTCATTTTAACTTCAGCATTGCTAGCTTGAAAGTGAACAAGTCTTGTGTTTTATCATCTGAAATTATCTCTGCTGATCCCACTTGTTCATTAGAATTCAACTAACTTTCTTCTGAAATTTAACTACCCTAGATTGTCATATTGTACAAAGTATGTAATTGAAGATAACTACCTGTTGGAGGGAGGACAAAGAAGAAAATCCAAAATTAATCTGAATGTAAGGAGGAAAAGCAGAAGTTTACTAGGAGGTTATAAACTAATCCTTGACAAAACATAAAAGAAAATTAGAATACATATTCTTAGAGCTTTATACCTCTGAACTATCTCAATGTCTGAAAAAGTCAGATAATCTTACCCTCAAGCTAGAAAAAAAAGTAATTCTAACTTTTGAGATACTCAGACTATTGCCTGTATTGTCATGTGCTGTATTGTCATTTTGACTGTAGTATGTATGAAAATTCAGATGCAGTAGTTTGTTAGTTTTTTATTTATTAGAACAATAGATGTCTAGTTGCTAATAAGTTGAATAATAATGTTCTTAGGAAAGGTGAATAGCAAAAGCTATTTTTATGGATGTTGTTTATGTAAAAATGCTATAATGACTGATATTGTAATTTAAAGATCTTAGGATCGGGTAGAGTGTGATACTTTGTGTCCTGTGAATGGAATTTTAGCTACAAATGTGCTGTCATGATGTGTGATAAGCAACATGAAGGCAATGAATGAGTTGTAGCTGATCACAAGGTTGTAAAGCAGTACAGTGGAATTATGATTTAACACAGAACAGAACTAGATTTTCTATTTTATGAGATATTGTGCAATTTCATATATAGTTTATACTTCTAAAATGGAACAAAAGAAAAAAAGGAGGAAAAAAGTCTGAATTGCTTTGGGTTAATAGGAACTCTGGTACAACTAAAATATCTCATTCTCATATGGGCCTTTGTATTTTTGTATTTATATGCATATAAATATATATTCATATGTGCATGTATATGCATGTATTTATATTTAAAATGCATATTTTCTTAAAAAGTCTCTCAGCTTCTTTTTTTTTTTTTTTTTTTGGAAAGTGAGTAACTCAGATGAATGAAATATGTCAATTGAATTGAAAAATAATTTGGAATATCTGTTAAGGATTCAATTTTGTTCCGAAATATATTAGTAAATAAACAGAACTCTGAGTGTTTTGAATAATAGTAAATTTAAGAAAATAAATGTGCTCATCATGGAAGCAGGCTTTCCCTTATATTTTCCTCTTGCTGGCCTCCTAAATGCCTTCATATGTTTGGTGACACAACCTGGTATGAAGTTGATAACATGCAGAAATTTGCAAGATAGCGCATTAAACTTAAAACTTTGTTGTTCTCGTCACCTGAATTATAGACTCATCTGAGACAATGTAAATACCATCAGTTTCAATTTTCAGTCATTCTTTCATACTGTATTTTTGGGCCAGTATAGCTCCATGGAAGGGGCCACCCATATAACTCCATGGATCCACAAATTATGCAAGACCTGTGACAAGTGTGCAAGATCTAGTCTTCTTACTGGCAGTGTGGTTTGGACAAACTCCCATCATTTCCTTGTTTGCTACTGCAGGAACATGGAAGTGAAGGAATCTGCACACATCCACCTCTGCCCTAAACTATATATTTTTCTTTGAGAGCTCCGTTTGCCCATGGCACTACAATTTTGTTGGGAGAGAGTGCTGGGCCAGGTGTTTAGTGTCTAAATCATTCTTTGTGAAGAGTACACATCAAATTTAGAAAGGTGTTGGACTTTTTTCCCTAAGAAAAAAATGAAAATATATATGCCTTTGCATAAATATCACGAAGTGTTGTTGTTGTTGTTTTTGTCCTGTCTTTAAACAAATAAATAACTTCTAGAACTACAAAATGCATTTGCATTTTTCTAACCAATGCTGAAATGGGACAAAAATTGAGATTTTTACATTGAAAATGAATGTAATTCATTGGGTAAATATTGGATACCTATCTGCAATATGTTTATATCTTTTGCTAGCACCTTGCATGGTGAGTCAAGACTGCTAGTGTGTGCTTGTCCTAATCCTACACTGCTGAAGACAACAGATCTTAACTGAGGCCTAAAGGAATTTGAAGAAACACTTGGAAAATTTCACTGTGAAGCTACCATTAGTATTGTCGCCCTCCTTGTTTTTCCATTATAATATTAGCCTGAAATCACACTGGGCTTTTCTCTTTACTAATCACAGTGGTTCCCAAAGTTTGGTCTTTGTGATTTGTATTGCCATGGAAAATGGTCTAGCTGGCTCATGAAGTTTAAAATAAAAAATCTGCAAACAGTGCCCATGTTGATCTTGTAAGAAAGTGGGTGTTTGAAAATCATTCTGTGGCTGGAAAATCTGGGAGCTGCTACATTAGAAGGCAGGAATAATAAAAAAAATGCACAGAGCAACAGGTTAAAAATTTCAATACATTAAGCAACCCTTTTATGCCTTGCCCAAATACAACAACTGAACAAGAATTTCTCAGGCGCCTGTAATAACATTCCTGATGGCATTGTTGAATATCTTTAAAAAATCATTGATATCTTTTTTGGGGGGAGGGAAGTGGGGATGAGAGGAAGAAGGGAGAACTACTGTATAACCTCACAGCATTTTTCCTATCTCAAAATAATTATTTCCTTCTTCAGTTCTGCAACTGAGATCTGATATTTTATCATTTCAGCATGTCATGTTGTTATATTGTGAAATGATATGATGCATTGAAATGTCAGGTTTGCCTAAAAATTGAGTTATGCCACACACCCATTTCCAGCTAATGAGATGACTGTTAGTTCATATAGCAGATTTTCAAGGCAATATGTAGAGATGAGCTTGTCTGATTACTCTTATATTATTAATATATCTCACATATCTAGTTTTGAATTCAACACTTCCCAGATTAAAAATTTTTAAAGGTTTTTTTTAATGAGAAAAACGTAATATGCATTTGTTTACTTAATCTATTAAAAATATTTAGTCTTTGTTCAGAATAAATGAGGATGCTTTCTCCATGAATGAATTCTTTGTTCTACATTCCATAGCCTAGTAATCAGGAATATGCATCACTCCATGATATTTATTTCCTAGAGTTGCTTAATAAATGGAGAAGGGGATTGCATGATTATGTCTGATCTAATTCTGTACATGCTAGAAATGAGATTTGAACATGCAGAATCCTTTCCCTGGCAGCCTCCTTCATCCTTTTTCCTTTCCCTAGAACTAAGCTGTCTGATGGCCAATCATGAATTGGGGCAGTCCCAACTGTTTATAAGTCAAGTGTTCTGTGTCAAGAATTAAATAAATCTAAGGCAGTTTTGCTAAAAGGGAGTATGTGAAGCATGAAGCTTTCATCTGTAGTTCTTCTTCATGGTCTTAACAGTTTCTAAACTCATCCAAGTAATAGCACAACTAATAAAACTGCACCATTCCTTATAATTTTTATTAGACTCAGTGCTAATTTTGTGGACTAATATTAGACTCAGTGTCAATTTTGTGGATCCAGTTTGGTCTGGGCTTTTGAATAAACTGTAGGATTATATAATGCCTATGAAAATTACTGTGTAACTTCCTTGTAAAAATTCTTTAAAGGTATCAGTTATGAGTACCGGAATAACTAAACCAGTCCCACAATCTCCAAAAATCTTTCAGTACTGTAATACAGAGGGAAAAGAGAGGAAATGAAGATTGTAACACAGCTCAAACTATGGATAAAAAGCTATAGATCCTCCTGTCTTCAGGCTGTTTGAAATCTTGCATTTTCTCTTGGCCTCTGTGAGTAACTTTGCTTTTACTATATTTCTTCTCCCTAAGTAATGTCCTCTTTTGTTGCACTGAGGGAATTAATAAATTTCATTAAGATACTAGTAGTTAATTGAAATAAGATGGTTTGATATATCTGGGTTCTTTCAGCAATAGAAGCTGTCTTGGATTTTGTTTTTTAAAGTGAAAATTGTTTTGATTTCTTCCACAAACTTTCACCACTACTTTTTGGGAGTGGGAGCAGTGAGAGTGGGTGTGGCAGGTTTGGTGAGAAAGAATGTAAGACCTACTGATTACATGGGGTGTTTCTTAGTGTTGCAGAATGCCGTGTTGCAAAAACATGAATTTGTTCTATTCTATTATATTCTAGTCTAGTCTACGTTCTTTTTACCTGGAACGAGTCATGCATGATGCAAGGTTAAATACACACACTACCAATATGGTTGGGTCTCATCACTATTGTAGAGCACAACCCAGGCAGATCAGTCAGTAGAACTGGCACTTTATGGTGTGGTTCTTTTAAAAATCGTATGCATAATACATATATACATTTTGACTGAGACCACTGAAAACTGTGTTTTTATGCCTTTGTTATACAGATAAGATTCTGAAGAATAGATCTGGAAAAATACTTTCTACACAAATGTCAGAACCCCTTTTATATTTCATTGTCTTTCCATGAAGGTTTAGTCTGAGATTTTTGGATGGGTAACTGCTTTATTTAAAAAAAAAATAAAATATATTTTTTAAATGAAGCAGTAGAGTATGCTTACAGGGTATTCAGTATTGTTGATCAGTTTTTTTGTGCATTACATCCCTATACAGAGATGTAGAATATGGACCTTCATAAATGATTTTCTTACACCTGTATTTCAGTATGTAATAAAAAATTTTCACCTGTATCATATTTTAGTATGATCTTATTCCAAAGAAGACCTTACTGAAATTTGCATGAATTAGGGTACTACTGAAACAAAGCACCACAGTCTGTTTCTGTGCTACTTAGTCTTAATCAGAGCTGAGGTAAAAAAAGGAATTGCTGTTTTACAGATGATCCTGGGTTGTGGAGGCTTTGGTTTGTTTTACATTGGAATGAAGTGTCAGCAGTCTGGAGTCTCTGGCAAAGTTGAACAGTCCATTTTGGCCCATCTGTCTGCTCGAGATCCTGAATACCAGATGGGTTCCTGGGCATCCAGGGAGCTGGAGAGCAAGTTCAAGCCACTGTACCAGCTAGGCAGGCAGCCAGAGTGCAGACCAGTGACAAATCAACCAAACAGCAAAAGGGTAAGGCATCTGGCCAGGGAAAGAATGGTGGAGGCTGTCAGGAAACTGGGAGCTGGGCAGCAGGAGAGCTGGGCAGGAGCCAGCCATGTTCTTGGACAGTTGGCCAAGATCCCTGCTTGCTGGCTTGATATCTTACCAGATGATTACTTGTCATCCCACTAAAAGTCATGAGACAATCTTTACAGTTTAGAAAAACTGGGGACAAAAAGGTCCTATTTTGGGTTATTTGTTTTGTTCTTCTTGAAAAGTTAAACAGGGCATTTTCCAACTTTTCCTCGCTACTATGAAATTTAGAGATTTGATAACTATTTAAGAATGGGAATTAAGAGTGTGGTGTAGGCCCAGAGCCACAACTTTGAGGAAACATCTGTGTTTTAAGTCTTGTAGAATTGGGCAACTGTAAATAAATTTCAAGTAAGTTAGTTAATTTTGCCAATCTAACTGCAAAATAGCTTGCAAAATACAACTGCAGATAATGGCTTAAAAACAGTTATCTTTCCAAGTACTTTCTGCTTGCAAATTCTGAATGTGAACTGAATATAAATTTGAAAACCCTTTTATAAAAAGAGAAAATAGAAACTTGGTTGAAAACCGCAATATTATCTTCTTTCTCTTCTTCTTTTGGACAATTCTGCTTTCTGGAAATATTTACATAAAATCACTGTTTGGGCAATATTTGTAAGTGATAACTTTTTAAATTAGACCTAATGGAGAGAGGGAGGAGAAAAGACTTATAAGACCTTCTTGATGTCTAAAATAAAATCAGTAACCTTCAAAAGTAAATACTATTTAAAATCCATTATACAGCATGATTCAGGTTAAGCATTATTAGGCTAGTCAGCGGTCCATATTCAGCTGCTTGAACATTTGCAGAGAACACACCCTCAAAAAGCTGCAAACTCAGATGAAGTGATATCACATACACTTCCTGTGTGCAAAGTGATTTTGGTAGTACTTAGCAAATTCCGTTTAAGAGTTTTCTTATAATACTGGATTTAAACTCAGCCTTGTGCCTGGAGACTGCAGCTACAACTCTACCTAGATAATTCTGTGTGCATGAGAGTGAAGCAGATGGAGATTTCTTTTGAGTGTAGAATCCAAATCTTAGAGAGCTGTGGCAAGACTGATTACTCATGCTACATCCTACTCCATAACTAATACTTATGGTATAGGAATAACTGCTTTCCTTTGTCCCTGCGGCAGACTGGAGTATAAAGATATGTGGTAGTGCATGCTGTGTATGCAAGGCCAGTTTCTGTTTTAACCATCTACATGTGCCTACAGGTTCCCTTTAACATATGACAACCTGAAGGACAAGCAGATGCCAGACACTGCAGATTGTAGTTTTGCTGCATGAGATTATAGGGTTAATATTATTGTATTTACCATCTACCTGTGTTCAATTTTATTATTATGGTTGTGTGTAAATTTAATTATCAGTTTACTTGCAGACTATTTGTGTAGTCATTTTGTATATTCTTCACATGAAACAGGAAAAAAAGAAATCTAATCCTGTTAAAATCTGGAGCCCAGCTATGCAGGTCAGTCCTTTGCAGCTGATGATTCCATGCAAATCTGCTGCTCCAGCATGGATGATGATAATCTTTGTGTCCAGTTTGGTAGATATGCTAGTCTGACCAGAGCCATCTGCCAGAATGATTGATGTGAGCAGTTTCTTGGGGCAGCAAAACAGCCCTGCTTGCTTTGTCTCTACCAGTGCCTTGGAAAGTCAACATTCTTGCTGCCAAGAGAGGCAGAGAGCTGTGGGAGCAGTAGATATTTTTTGACCAACATGGGAAACATATCCCAGTCATAGTTCTGCATGCAAGAGCAGCAGACAGGAACAGGTCTGGCTTTCCAGGACTCACATTTTGACTCTTCCTCCGCCTTTTCCCACTGACCTCTTATCTTTAGGATGGCTATGTTCTGCTTTACCTCTTCCGAGAAGTCATGATATGGCTTTGAGTTCAATCATAACAAAACCAGCTGATTGACCTACGAATAATTGTCACATGGTTGAGTTATACTGTTGAGTATATGACTGAGTCAAGCTTTGTCCATATGACTCCATTAAGACAGAAGTGACTGCCATGTATTTTGACCTGTTAGGTTGCTAATGGCAGTACTGTAATAGCTGAGAAATTACAAAGTGTGATTTCTTCATCTTATGTGAATTTTAGATTAATGTAGTAAGAAATCACTTGCGCTGTTGAGTATTACCTCTTCTCCTCCCTGCTGTATTTTTTGATGTTATCTCATTTAAACAGAATGTATTATACAGACAAATGTAAATTACAGACCCCTCCTTTTCCTCAATATAATCCACATGATGGAAATGTGACTGTATGGTGGATTACCTGATGGGGGCTACCCACAGCCAGAGGCTTCCTTACGAGAGGACTCATGCTTCCATATGCTGGCATGGTGCAATGGCTTGTCATGGACTTCCTGAACCTGCAAAGTCGGAATGCCAGCCTAGCACAAGATGAGATGCCACAGTGGTGGTACAAATTATGCCATGGCACAAGACTGAGAAGGGAAAATTATGGAGCAGGGGGAACCTCTCAGTTGTTCTTCCCAGTAAGAAAACAAAAGTATGAAGTCTAGTATAAAGTCAAGTGTATGTATATGCATGCGGAATTTGTGCTGTACAGATTATTTTAATCTATCAAATATCCGTCTGAAGGTAAGAAGGGGGAAAAAAAAAAAACACCATTGCAGATGCAATTTATGCCTGCTCAGAGAGACAGTACAAGACATGTACATCACTCATAAATCCGAGTGACATGTATGGCTTTAAGATTTTTGTATATTGAAAGACGTATAAAAAGAGCATAAACTTGAAACTGGAATTTGGCCAGGAATACAAGGCAATGATACTTCTGAAATATGATGCATTTTTGCTGTCATTTGGTTTTAATGCGGGTGCAGTACTATCTGCAGGATTTCTAAACTTCAGATTAAGCTCCTTTTTCAGCTGAAGTACAGTATTTATGAAAATAGCTACTAGATTTAATTATGTTAATTAAAGTAAGATTCAGAACTATAATTCTAAGAGATAAAATTAAAATTCTTCAACTTCTTTACATGTTTGGTTTTATAATGCAGTTAAACATGGGTTGTGGAGTTTATTGTCATCCCATGTAATGTTTTTGTCATATTAAAACAAGCTTATAATTAATGTGGGAAGTAAAGACGTGCAGTAGATGAGCAAAAATGCAATGTAGTACCTATAAATCTGAAGGTGTTTACCATCTGCAAGTGTTTCTGTACTATTTCTCTAGTTGGATGTATATTACATATGTTGTTTTTAGGATATATTAAACACAACTAGTAATTTAAATAATGTGTAAAATAGTACAGTATCTGGAGTTGTAAAAAACCATGTTTCCAAAGAAGATTTCATGACTACTAATATTTTAAGAGATGGTGCTGTAGGTGTCTGCATGTCTACATATTAAATGGATTTTTTTTTTTTTTTCCATATTAACTTAACATGTAAATAGTTTGTGACTGGAAGAACTTACAAAGCCAGGTTTAGTGTTTCTGTCTTGTGTGAAAATTCTCTACTGTAAAATAATTTTGTAAGGCCTAGGGTACAACCTGTTCTTTCCTTTG
Organism: Antrostomus carolinensis; assembly: GCF_000700745.2. Lineage (NCBI taxonomy): Eukaryota > Metazoa > Chordata > Aves > Caprimulgiformes > Caprimulgidae > Antrostomus > Antrostomus carolinensis. The sequence goes on along the minus strand of NW_010321116.1, from coordinate 28,411 downwards.
GGGCACCTGCTTGACTACCTGTTTGTTGTTTGTTTTGTTGTTTTTTTCGTTGTTTTTTTGTGGTGTTTCGCCCCCCCCTTCCCCCCCCGCCCCGATACTAGCAAGGACTTTTAAAGCTCTATCCTGATATCAAGCTTAGCTAAAATTGGCCAACCAAGTCCAAAGTTAGAGGTGAAATGGATGACCAAACTATGGTCAGTATGGCTACAGAAGCTTTTATTCTGTTTGCCTCAGTGAGTAGCAGAGACATTGATGATAGCTTTCACATTTCTTCAACTGCCTCATCCAGTCCTTCGCTTGTGTACCTGTACATACATAGTTTCTGAGTGTGACAATGGTTAACACGGGAATGCTTTTAGCTCCACTGAAACTCATGTGGCTTAGTGTGAGGGTCTGTCTACATAGTTTCCTGCAGACCTGTCTTTCCACTCCTCCAAGTACCCACTGACTTTAGTTTCTTTTTTTTTTTTTTTCTGTTGCATTCACAGATTGTCACTTCATTCAGTTATTGATCTCTCTTGTGCTACGAATTCACTTGACACTGCCATCCCTGCCTTAAAATGATTTCCATGGGGGAATCTTGAATCTATTGATTTTAACTTAATCGACTTTTAAATTGAATTGAAGGAAGGAATAAAGTTCCATTTCTATTCTAGCTGTTTTGGTTCTTCTGAGCTAAAAGGAGAAAAATACTTTCTGTCATCAAAACCAGACAGGCATGATACTGAATGCACACAGACTATATTGTCAAGAAAATAGGTTCTATTTTACAATTTCTTCATCCCAATGTTGCTTTGCCCTGTCAGTTCAAAGGTACAAGTTGTTTAGGAAGTTTGGTAGTTTCTTTGTCGAATTCTCAGCTATTACTTCACAATTTTGTTCAGAAGGTCATGCTGTATGTCTAAAGTCCTACAGCATGTGGCATGAGTAATTTCTCTCTTGGACACAGTGGGGTTTCTGGGTACAACTAGCTTCTCTTATTCTTTCCTAAAGGGAAAAGCCTGGAGCACTGCGAAGGTTAAGTGAGCTGGCCTTTAGGGCGCAGCAGGAAGATTTCCAGTCTGTGTTTGTCTGTTAACTTCTGTTGAAAATAGTCCTGCTCGTTGTTAGCTTCTCATTCTCTGAAGTTCTAAAGAAGTGTTTGTACTTCAGTTGTAGATACTGTGTGTGTTAGCATGACAGACAAGCATTTAAAGTGTCTGCCTGATCAGCTGAGGTGTCATTGATTATGTGCTCTGCCAATATCAGAAAGTACAAATTTAAGAACCTTACTCTAAGTTGCTAGCCATTCTGGCTATTAGCTATATCCAGCTTGGTTGCACAAAGCACCATCTGGTGATAATTTCAGTAGTCCTTTAAGTTAAGGCATTTGCTTTTCATAAAAAGAACTGTAACCATCTATTTGTTTTGCAAATTACACCTCTATTTCTGTGGAGATAGCACAACTCAGTTATGGCAAGTAATTATAGTGGCAAAATTATATTTATGTGGCAATTGCTGTATTAGGAAGGTAAATCACTTCTTTTTATAATATTTATTTTTACTGCCTTTAACAGTTCTATGGAAGGGATACCTAAAAAATCATGTTCTGGACCAGATTGTGGAAGTGGTAGTAGCTTCCACAGCAATGGAAATCTTGTACCAAAATTCACCTGACCACCCTTTGTTGGTCAGATTTATCGATCTGCTTTGCTAGGGGGTAATTCTGAAATTTTCAGTCTTTTATCCATTGTATACAGAAACCTGTAGACCATGTTCAGAGCTGTCAGTTGTATTAAATTTGCAGAACTAGAGTCCACATTTATCTTGGAAAATATTTGAGGTCTATAAGATGAAAAAGGTTGAAAATAATTGCTTCACAAATGCAACTCCATGATATGAGAAGCCCATCATTATTTGAGTAGAGAGCACTCTGACTGATCTCTTTTCTACTGACAGAAATCATAGCATCATAGAATCATTAAGATTGGAAAAGACCTTTAAGATCACTGAGTCCAACTGTAAACCTAACACTGTCAAGTCCACCTCTAAACCATGTCCTTAAGTGTAATGTCTACACACCTTTTAAATACCTCCACGGACAGTGACTCCACCACTTCCTTGGGCAGCCTGTTCCAATGCTTGGCAACCTTTTAAGTGAAGAAATTTTCCTAATATCCAAACTAAACCTTCCCTGGCATAACCTGAGGCCATTTCCTCTTGTCCTATTGGTTGTTATGTGGGAAAAGAGATCGGCACCCACCTCACTACAACCTCCTTTCAGGTAGTTGTAGTAGAGCGTGATAAGGTCTTCCCCGAGCCTCCTTTTCTCCAGACTAAACAATCCCAGTTCCCTCAACTGCTCCTTAGAGGACTTATTCTGAACAAGGTTTATTTTACTCTGTATGCCACAGCACGTTTGAACTTATTTTATATATCCTACACAGTACCTATAAAGCAAAATATAATCAATATGTTAATTCTAGTGTTACAATAATGAATAGATGAAGAGGAGAGATGCAATAAAGTGTTTTCTTTTCATCTTGACCTTTACTTATTCAGTTGATTGACATCTACAAATGCAAACAGAAAAATGACAATAATAAAATTCCAGATAGGTGCATCAGAATAAACAATGACATTAGTAGTATAATATGAGCTGCAAGTAATCAAGACCAGCATGTGTAAAGCTTATGTGGTGCTATCCATGACAATGGAAAAGAAGAAAGTTTCCTAAAAATTAAGGATAGGTCTTTTTTCTTCTCCTTTACTTAATGTTGCCAATAAGTGGTAATATTAGCAAAAGCTAGTTGAGGATGTTTTACTCACTAGTTATGTCTGGCAGTTATTCTTTGCAGTGTCTGAGCAGGTGGTGAGAAAGTTCATGAAATAATGAGCTTGAAGTTTGAGCAAATGATTGTAAACCCCACAGAAGTGAAGGGAGAATTAATTGCTGGATATGCAGGACTATTTTTAGGTAGGACAATAGAGGTATAAATCTCCCAATAATATCACAATCCATATAATGTAGCAGAGTCAGAAAAAAAGAATTCTCTTGTGAAACTGACAGAAAAGAAGTGATAGATATACCAGGAGTGGTATCAGGTTTACTTTGTTGGAATAAGTACAACTTTGGATTCAAGGCTTTGTATGGCATTGCTGATGTTTGTTGCAGATACACACCATTATAGGATTAAGAAGTCTGCAGGAATCTCTCTTTTTTTCATAATCTACTCCACCCTTCCTATGGTCCATCTTAATTATTTAGTCTTCAGACTTCTTCAGACTTCTTTTTTTCTCCCACATTCCTGCATCTACATCCTTTCTTTGCCTCAGAAGACTCACTGGGCTAATTAAACATGCATGCACCATTTGCTTTCATCCTCAGTAAGTGTCTTGGAAGCCAAAATAAGATGGATGAAAACTGAAAATGGTACTGAAGAGGATGCAGAATTGAATTGAAGATCCCCAGTACAAATCTGTCCTTTTTATGGCATCTAAAACTCTGTAGAAAGTAATATGGTAAACACCAAGCCTTCTCTTCTTCACTAGGTCTTTTCCTGCCCTTCAATGTGCCACCTTCCCCATTCCCATCCAACTTCTTAAGATGTGGGGAATAAGGCCAACTTCCTGGTGCTCTCACGAGGTACAAGAGGGTCACTGGGAGGCAGCTGCCAGCTCCAGGGTTTAAAAGCACTGAGACTGGGAGGAAAAAATGCAGAACAGAGCATTTCCTGCCCTTCTTTGTCTTATTTCTCAGATTCTTTGCAGAAGGATGGTTTCTATCCCAGCAATTACTGCCTCTGGGTTGATTTTTTTTTTTTTTTTTTTTTTTTTTTTCCCCTACTTGTAGCTCTGGAACTGCTGGTGAGCCAAAAATCTTTCTAGCCGCTCCCAGTAATGCAATCTGTTGTTTATATTTAAAATTATTTCAATTGTCTAATTAGCATCTAATCACCTAAACTTTGGTCTTGTGTTCTGGGTTTTGATGAGTTGTGTATATTCAGTTTTGCTCTCACTTGCCTTCTAGTCTTTCTTTTCCCTATGTGCAGGCTGAGAAAGTGTTTAAAATGTGCTGAAAACTTCTGTTTCCTTTTAAAACCATTATCTTCAGGTACTAACTGAATTTAGAATTTCAGTAATAATATTCTTTTTGAACACATCAAAATTGGATCTGTACTGGAGAAAGTCATCTTATTAATGCAGTAATAATGTAATATTAGTAGATTGGTCATGGTTAAGTAATTAGCAGTTTGGTTATAGTTGAAAATAAAAGAAAGGGAAAGGCTGAGAGGAACTATCTTTCCAAAGCTAACTGACAAGAACTAAGAAGCTTTGGCCTTAGGAAGTTGCCTGAGGAAGGGTAGCTTGCCATAGAGCATGTCTATATTTTTGAATTCTATAATTCAGCCTAATAGTTCTGGAAACATATTGAGTATGCATCCCATTGGGATAAAAATGATTCACATGCTGTTTCTTGGTTATGGACAAATAAATATCAGAGAAAGAAAGATAACATAAATGCAAGCAAATGTTGTTTATTGAAATAATGTATTTCAGGTTTCTGAGGGTTTTTTTATTGATCTTGTTTCAGATTATACATTAGCACAGTAATCAAGCTGGTGGGAGACAACAATTTCCTCACTAATCAGCTGTGCAGAGATGACTGTAGGGAGATATCAGGCTGTGGCTGGAGCCCACGCTGCTGGTGGGAACCACTGTCCATTTGCCCAGGAAACATACTTAAAGACCCAGGTCACCATGACTTATCCATTATGTCCCTAAGTCTCACAGGGCTTCCAGCAACACAGAAAAAAAGGGTTGCAAGAAGTACCTTCTGTTTGAGATGAGACACGATGCTGCTCATAGTCCTGTACCAACTAACACTAATTCTGCCTGTGGATGGGTGCTGCTCATCTGCTGTTTCAGTTCAAAGCTAGGTGAGCTAATCTGCCTTTGATTTACATTGGCATATGTGGTTTTAGACCAAAAGTGAGCAGTGAAGGAAGCTCAGCCAGTAACCATTACTCTTGGCTAGGAAGTAGTAATAACTGAGAGCTGAGTCCATGGCCTGTCCCTCCCTCCCTCTTGCACTCCCTCCATCTCTCCTTCGTGCTTTCCCTTCTGTTAGGTGCCTGCTTTTGTCTGGTCTGGCACTGCAGAGGGAGTGTTACCAGCCTCAAGATCAAACTGTTCATTGCACATGGAGTTTAGACATTGTCATATCTATGTTACCATGACCAATTTTTGACACCAAGGGTATTTGGTATTGTTAAAAAAATAATAAAAACTGTCAGGGCCTAAAAGCATGGATTTTTAATTGATTCAGCTAGTGGAAATCAGAAGAACAATGGGGTATTTAGTGAAATATACTGAAAGTGGTCATACAGTGTTTAAGGCCACTGTTATTTCACTACCTTTAATAACAATTCCAGTCTGTAGTCGTTATCTCAGCAGAGTAACTTGTTACTCAATATAATTGGTTATTGGTAATAAACTTTACCATAAACTAGCACTCTAAAAGAATCTAGAAGAAAGGTATTGTTCACAGTAGCTGAGCAATTTACTATTAAACTTAAATAACCAGTGAAAGCAAGAAAGGAAGGATTAAGCATGTTTACTAAATAAGAATAAGAAGGGTGTTGATTAAAGGTTATTACTATCAAAACTGGTAAGCTTTTCTTAGGGACAGACTTTATCTTAGTCACACTGGAGTGAATCAATTAAAGTAAAAACAGTAACTTTGAATTAAAATAATTTCAATAATTTTATTACTTGATGTGTAGCTGTGAATAATACTACCAATGCTGGTCCTGTTTGCTTATTCTCTGGAACTCCCTTTTCCCATTTTGAAAGGTGTAATTTTGAAAGGTTTAGAAAATTTTAAAAAGTGAAATTTGTCTTGTACTCCAGAACGTGTCTCAGATTCCACTGCTTACATTGATTTTAAAGAGATGGGATATCATAATATATTAATCCCAGTTTTAAAAGTAGTAGGTGAAGATAAGAAGAGCACAATGCATTGCAGCATCCATCACGGACATCTGTATGCAAACCTAGATTTGCTACATAAAATAATATATTGGTATCAAAATCATGGTAGAAGGAAATGGTATTGTTTTCTTTTTAGAACTGATTGTAGATAGAGAAGGTTCCTTTAATATAGACAAAGGTATTAAAATGAATTTTTCAGTAGACTTAGTTTTAACACAGAAACTTTATCTTAACACAACATTTGGAGCTTAATCATCTGTCATAGTGATTTGGAGCTCAGTAGCAATTTTGTACAAATTTCACATTTCATTATACATTATTAAAAATAATTAGATTTTTTTTTTTTCCTTTAACACTGGCAAAGCTTTCCCCTGCAGGACCCTTCACAAGCTTCTGTTTTACTTTGTTGTTTGTTTCGTTGTTTTTTTTTTTTAATTTAAGTTGCTGCATGAATGCCCAAGTTATCTGTGTCAGAACGGAATTCATGTACTGTGTCAAGCTGTATATCCCCGGGTGTCCTCTTAATCTAGAGGTCCACTGTGTTGCACTCTTCCCCGTACTAGAAACGTTGTGATGCAAACGCTTATATCGTGTGACTAATGGTTCCAATGGTCTCAGTATGTAAAGGACAGTCTAGGTTTGATTTATGTAAAAAATTATGGCATGATTTATGTCTGGACTTCTATGAGTTTAAATATAGACCTCAGAAAGTTTCGAAATTCAGTCACCATTTTGGGGCTAAGGGGATGAGGAGGGGAGGAACTCCAGAAATGCGAGAACAAAATATCTATATATGTATTTCTGCTGAGAAGGCATATCATACTTGACCACTATGTAGGCCATGGAGTCTTCTCAAGCTGTTGCAGTTCTATCTGTTTCAGGTTTTTTCCTCCTTTCACTCTTTCATTTCAAAGTCTTTAATTCTCTTCTGAAAACAGCTTTTTTTCCTGTGTGCAGCTAATCCTGTGGTTAAATAACAACAAGTAGTACCTTTTCCTTTGAGTCCAAGTAATTTTTGTCCCTTTGAGTCCCTTGAGCATTTCTATTCTGACAGTACTATTTGATATCTTTGCCCTGTTCTTGGGAAATTCAATTTCATCAAATCCCTGTGAAGCAGTAAGAGAAAACTGATTTTATTCCTTATGTTGCCTTTTTGCTTCTCCTCTTACATGCTGGTAAGGTATACTCCAATACTGATTGATAGATTTTAACTGACTTCCTAATAGCCTATGCACATGCTTATAAACATATTTGCAGCACTTCTATCTCACTTTAGTAAAAAGAAACTTAGGGAGAGCAGAGTAATAACACTAGAATAATAAAAAAAAAATCAAACCAGGATATCTAAATTGTACATATTTTAAAAACATTTAGGATGTAATGAAGATTTAAATATCATATATCATATTTCAGTGTAATATAGCTTTCTTTCCTCACTTCCCTTCCCCCATCAGGTTGAGGAACAGCTTAATAGAAGGGAAGCAACTTCTGTAAAACTCAGTAATACAGTTAAATGTCAATGCATGAGCTGGATACAGAGAACAGCCTCGTGAGTATACTTACAAGTAAACTAAAATAAGAATATCCTGTGATTTTAACCAAAATTGTTATTTTAGATGCCTGAGATCTGTGAAAATTGCAATGGGAGTTAATACCACTCCAAAGTTTGTAATCTTTCATTCAGAATGTGCTGTTAATTATGGCAGCACCTGTTAGATTGTATTTGCTGTTACATCAGCGTTTCAAATGAGCACACTGTGTTTAAATGAATTATTTCATGGCTGAAAACTACGGTCTGATTTTCAGTGTGTTTTTGACATACTGTTGAAGCAAAATACACACTTTTTACAAAACTCATTACATTCAGGGCCAGAAGGGCTCTTTGAATCATACAGTTCAGTATTGTGGTCTCTCACCTGAATATTTCTATGTCTAACTTGTAACTTCTGGTTATATCTTCCAGAAAAGATTTTAAAAGGCATAAGGAATTCACCCAGAATGTAACTTAAGAGATTACTCAGAAACAACAAAAAATAATTATTTAATTTAAAATATTGGTCTTGCTTCTGGTCTCAATGTGCCTGGGCTCAACCACTGGATCTTGCAGTTTATTTGCTTATATTCTTGTAGGCTCTTTCCTTATCAACACTTTTTTTCTATTGTTTGCACATCCAGATTCAAACACCATATGTTTCACAAGGCAGATTTCCAGATATGAATCATTTCAATTCTTATATCCATCCTCCAGGCACATGCCCCCTTTCAAGTTTGCTTGTGTTACTCTTAAAAGTTGTAGGTCAGACCTTGAGAGAGTATCACAGTAACGATCCATCTGAGTGATTCTGAAATAGATACAAAAGTCTTTGTGAGTAATAACAAGGGGAACCCATATTTTTTGGTGCATGTTCTCCTCTGTCCTTCAAGTTGCAGAAAATGATGAGGGAAGAATCAGGGAGAGCCAGCAGCTCCAAGCCTGGTGTCACTGGCAGAATTTTGTTTTTTTCAGACATGGGTCAGTCTACTCAATAACAGGTCTGCTGGTGACAGATGGGGTCTTTGCCTAAGTCTTTAATAATAAGACCAGTTCTTATAGGGATACCAGACCACTGAGCTGGAAGACAGGGACAGGGAGCAGAATGAAACCCCCATAATCTAAGGGGAAATGGTTAGTGACCTGCTACACCACTTAGACACACACAACTCTATGGGGCCAGATGGGATCCACCCAAGAGTACTGAGGGAGCTGAAGGAAGTGCTTACTAAGCCACTTTCCATCATTTATCAGCAGTCCTGGCTGACCTGGAAGGTCCCAGTGGACTGGAGGCTAGCAAATGTGATGTCCATCTGCAAGAAGGGCCAGAAGGAGGATCCAAGGAACTACAGGCCTGTCAGTCTGACCCTGGTGCTGGGGTAGGTTATGGAGCAGCTCGAGTGCCATCGCGTGGCATGTACTTGACAACCAAATGATCAGGTCCAGCCAGCAGGGGCTTACGAAAGGCAAGTCCTGCTTGACTAATGTGATCTCCTCCTATGACAAGTTGACCTGCTTATTGGATGAGGGAAAGGCTGCGGATGTTGTCTATCTAGATTTTAGTAAAGCTTTTGACATTATTTCCCACAGCATTCTTCTGGAGAAACTGGCTGCCCATGGATTGGACAGGTGTTTTTGTATGAGATTCAACAGGCCAAGTGCCGGGTCCTGTACTTGGGTCACAAGAACCCCATGCAATGCTAAAGGCTGGGGGAAGAGTGGCTGGAAAGCTGCCTGGCAGAAAAGGACCTGGGGGTGTTGATCAACAGCCGGCTGAATATGAGCCAGCAGTGTGCCCAGCTGGCCAAGAAGACCAACAGCATCCTGGCTTGTATCACAAGTAGTGTGGCCAGCAGGACTACAGAAGTGATTGTCCCCCCTGTACTTGGCACTGGTGTGAGGCTGCACCTCGAGTACTCTCACCAGTTTTGGGCCCCTCACTACAAGAAAGACACTGAGGTGCTGGAGTGTTTCCAAAGAAGGCAAATGAAGCTGATGAAGGATCTAGAGAACAAGTCTTACGAGGAGCCGCTAAGGGAAATGGGATTGTTTAGCTTAGAAAAGAGGAGGCTGAGGAGAGACCTTATCACTCTCTACAGCTACCTGACAGGAGGTTATAGTGAAGTGGGTGTCGGTCTCTTCTCCCAAGTAACAAGCAATAAGACAAGAGGAAAGAGCCTCAAGCTGCCACAAGGGAGGTTAGTTTGGATATTAGGAAAAATTTCTTTACCAAAAGGGTTGTCAAACATTGGAACAGGCTGCCCAGGGAAGTAGTTGAGTCACTATTCCTTGAGGTATTTAAAAGACATGTAGGTGCTGTGTTTAGGGATGTGGTTTAGAAGTGGACTTGGCAGTGTTAGGCTTACAGTTGGACTCAATGACCTTAAAGGTCTTTTCTAACCTAAATGATTCTATAATTTGTTGTAGTTTTATGTATTCACCACTGCAACAGTTCCTGAAAGAACCCCTCCTTGATGAGCGACTCTGCAAACCACCTTACTTCTGTTCCACATTCTCTTTGCATATATCTAAGATTATAATTTTGAAAATGATACACAGATTTTGATAGCTGTTTAATCTTTACTTATTGGAAAATAAAATAATTAGTTGCTTCTGTTAAGGTGTGAATGCATCATCTGATCTCTTATAACAGACATGTTCATTGAATACTGCACCATTAATCCCTAAAAGTTTTACCTTCCTCTGGTGAGACTATGACATTAATAAAGCAAAGATGACACAATATAAGATGTATTTTTATAATTTAACTTTTAAAAGCAGCTCTGTATTCCACAGTGCTGAAGAATCTGCAGACGTTGCAAAGTAAGATGTGAAATGTTGTGAGTAATTGAATTTCTCATCTAAGTTTTATCTTGAAATACCTTAAAGTAATATAAGTTGTGATACTATAATAAAAAGTATTATTCAAATGTTATTACATTTCCTTGAAGTAAAATATTTTTTGAGGCTAATTTTTCTAATATCTCAGTAAAAGATGTAGATCTCACGAAGCAGAAATTTTTAAGAAACCTTCTGGAACAAGGCTAGATTAAAGTTGCAATTTTGAAAGTCTTATATAGCTTTTTTTGAACACACTAGATGGTTGTCCAATACTAGATCTATTTAGCTTGACACCACAATTAGAGGCTGTGTCTCATCTATGTGTTTTGCTGGTGGGAAAATCACTGATCCCCAAATAAAGAAGTCATTTTTTTATTTTTCTTGTTTGATTCTATTTCTGAATGTATTTTCACAGTTATACACATTTTTTTTCACTTATTTTCTTTAACATGAATTTGCAAGAAAACAGGTTAATTTGTGGACCCATGCAAACATGAAAATACAAAACACCTAAATGAGTAAAGTAGCACTTTTTTGTTGTTGTTTTCTTTTTATGTTTGTCAGCCCTCAACTCCAGGACTTCTGTTGTACAAGTTCAGGCTCCAACAGCACTGCGCAGGCTCTAGCCAATATACGGGATATGCCAATGGGATATGCCATATCATATTAATGTTATGTTCAGTATATTCATGAGGGTCTTGTGCTCTCTGACTTGCTCAGGTCCTCATTCTTCTGGGACTGCAGTTTCAGTTTTGGGATTGTCGTTCCTCTGGGATTGTTATCTGAGAACAGGCCAGGCCTGGTTGGCAAGTGGTGAGCAATTGCACTGTGTTGCTCATTTGTATATTTTATTATTACTATTATTACCATTATTTTATTACTATTGTTTTAACCATAATTATTATTATAATTATTATTTTAAGCTTTATTTTATTTCAGTTATGAAATTATTCTTATCTCAACCTACAAGTCTCCTTATCATTATCTCTCCAATTCTCTCCCCTATTCCCAGTCGGAGGGAAGAATAAGCAAGTGGCTGTGTTTGGCTTCTAGCCAAGTGAAACCATCACAGCTGAAAACCAGGACAGGCAGCTCACAGGTGCATGCACCCTCTTGTGCAAATGTAGCAAGTCTCACATTTTTAGCATGTACTCTCCTCACTGTGCCTTCTCGATGCAGTCACTCTGGCACCCAGACAGATGGGTAACCCTGACCCTTGGACTCCTGTGGACCAGATCGTATGAAGGTTGTCACAGTGCATCCCTTCCTGCCGCTAACCAGGTTATGTTTTTGACCTTACTGGAAAACTTGGATACCATTATGACATATAAATAAGAAATAATTGAGATTTACTTGATATTTGCATATCAAATCCAGTATATTGAAATGGGAGTTAACTGAAATGAAGTTAACTCGTATTTAGACTAAAACATATCGATCATGGTCTCAGATCTTAATTTTCACTTTTCCTTGGTGGTTTGTTCTAATGGTTATCACATATGTTTTTATAAAGTATATATAATTTTTTGTTTTGTTTTAATTCTTTTGCTTGAGAGTGTGAGCTGCTTCTCTAATACAGTTAGGAGCACTTTAGTACTCAAGATTCCACTGTGAAATGTAATTTTCTAGTCATCTATAAGGTTAGAGTTTTTTTTCCTCCCACTTAAAGCGAGGTCCTTAATTAATTCAATATAGCCTACCTTTTCTCTTCTGCAACATTCTCTTTGTAGTGTGGAACCTACTCATAGCATTTGAGCGCTGGTTCCGTATATGGTCTTGCTCTTACTCGCTATCTTGGTTGTATGTCATTAACCTTGTTTCTCATAGTACTGCACTTAACTCTGTGTTCTGTGGCTTGTCTGTTATAATCTCCAGGTTTACTTCAGAGTTATAGATTCCCAGGAAATGATCAGTTCTCTCGTTCTTAAGTTCCTTGTTTGCAGATGAATGACTTAAGGCTTATGTTGCATCAGTAATTAAATAGATAAAAATGCCATCAGTCTTGGAAGAAGGTTGTTAAAAACTCCCATATTTAGTTACAATTGCCTACTCCAGATTCTATTTTGAAAAATATGTCAGTTTAATAATCTTATATGTCACAGCAGTTCCTAAAAGGGCAAACAACGGATGAGTTCCCATTTTTGTTAGGTGGTGTATAAAAACAGACAGGTTTCCCCAAAGAGCTTATTGCAGAAATAGACTGCTACAGGAAGGGATGGAATATCACACAAAAAATATTAGTGATTATGAGTGAAGAGATTATAATTGTTACAGAGTGTAATTAGGAAAGATGAAGTTTTATGGAAAAAAGTTTGAGGGAGTCCAGGTAGAAGAAAGAAACATAATGTGACACAGATTTAAATTTCTTAAAGTTTTTTGAAATTTCCCAGAATACTAATGTTGTAATTAAATTTACCTTCAATGGAGTATTGTGTCTGGCACACCAGAAGGCTGTACTGCTGTTTGGCAAGACTTAGATAGGCTGGAAAGTTGGGTGGGGAGAAATTTAATGAAGTAAAACAAGGTCAAGTGTAGAGTGTTGCATCTGAGAAAGAACAACTCCATGTACCAGTACAGGTTAGGGACAGACCTGTTGGAGAGCAGTGTAGGAGAAATGGACCTGGGGGTCTTGGTGGACAGAAGGATGACCATGAACCAGCACTGTGCCCTCATGGCCAGGAAGGCCAATGGTATCCTGGGGTGTATTAGAAGGGGTGTGTTTAGTAGGTCGAGGGAGGTTCTCCTCCCCCTCTACTCTGCCCTGGTGAGGTCGCATCTACAATATTGTGTCCAGTTCTGGGCCTGACAGTTCAAGAAGGACAGGGAACTGCTAGAAAGAGTCCAGCACAAAGCCATAAAGATGATTAAGGGAGTGGAACATCTCCCTTATGAGGAAAGGCTGAGGGAGCCGAGTCTCTTTAGTTTGAAGAGGAGACTGAGGGGTGACCTCATTAATGTTTATAAAGATGTAAAGGGTGAATGTCAGGAGGATGGAGCCAGGCTCTTCTCAGTGATGTCCAATGGTAGGACAAGGGGCAATGGGTGTAAGCTGGACCATAGGAGGTTCCATGTAAACATAAGGAAAAACTTGTTCACTGTGAGAGTGACAGGCCACTGGAACAGGCAGCCCAGAGAGGTTGTGGAGTCTCCTTTTCTGGAGACATTCAGGACCTGCCTGGACGCATTCCTGTGTGACCTACTGTAGGTGATCCTGCTCTGGCAGGGAGGTTGGACTAGATAATCTTTCGAGGTCCCTTCCAATCCCTAACATTCTGTGACTGTTTATGTTAAGGAATTTGTGAAAGTTTCTTGATCATTAATTATATTAATCTAATCTTTGTAAGACCACTGATATCCTAACTCATTAATTTTTCACACATCTGGACTGTATTACTTGTAATCAAACTAACAAATCATCTTCTAAGAAAAATATATCAGTCTCTGACACATTAAGTAGACTTTCCAAATCCTCTACTTTTCTCATGTTCTTGAAAAAAGACCCATTTGCAGACATATACATAGTTAATATAATATCTTTATGCTATCTTTCTGTCCTCTCAGTGCAAGTTCAAAACCACAGTGCTGAAATTTGTAGATTATTCAATATTCTTTTTCACTTGGTAGGAAGCTGAGAGAAATGCTAATTATAGTATTTCCTTCTTAGACAGTATGCAGATCTGTATTATCACAATTCCTACATCCAACTAAGGGAAAATTTCACTACACTGAAATTGTTACAAAATATCTAAATTATTATTGTCTTTGCTAATAGGCATGTAAAAAAAAGTGTACTGAAATAAAAGTTTATTTAAATTGTTATGGCTTCTTGAACTGAACTAACAAACTGAAAGGGATTTCAAACTGAGGGTGACTTTCAGGTGTGCCTGGTGCATTTACAGTGCCCGAGACACAACTTGATATTTCTGCAGTTTACAAAGCTATTCTCAGCTGATGTTTATAATTCTCAAGACCAGAAATACTGAAGAAAATATCATATAATCTTTCTACAATATTTAACTTTTCAGTCAATTATTTCTTGTCTGAGTATCTAAATAGATGGGAGAAGATAGTTCCTGTACTATGGAGGACAGGAACTTAAAGCATTAATTTGGGTCAAAAAAACATTTCTAGCCTTTCAAAGAACTAATGCAGGTATTTATTTAAACTATCTGTATCTCAGTGTTGTAAGAGACTGGTTAAAATATTGAACTGTATTATGCAGCAGTGGAATGACACACAACAATTTACATAATTTCTTTGTAATACTGCAGTATTTTTTCACAAGGTAAAGGATAGTATTAAGATATACTTAGATCAAAAATCATCAACAGTGAGTATTTCTAATTCTTTTGAGTCGGAATGTAATTATTGACCTGTTATGGTGCTGGGAAATGGGTTAAGGAAATGTGCTATAGAAGATCCACACATAATACCTGCATTTTAAGTCAGATACTCTGTTGCTTGTAATTCTTAAAACCATATGGACATTTAGTACAGCATTTACAGTGTTTATTTTCAGTCAAAGAATTTAGTTGCTTATGCAACTTAAATAAGGATGTATATATTTTTCTACAGTCCATGAAAAGAAGTAGGCTTTTCCAGCCTGTGGATAAGTGGTAGTTTGGAAGCTATTGGAGGTGGTTTTTGAACCATGTGTGTATGTAAAACTTCTACTGGAGATTGTAGTTGATAAATACTGACAGTTACCGTTGTACGGGTACAGCCTTAAGGATAAAAAAGAAACAAGATTAACTGGTAACATGACTGTAAACCCTTTAATCTTTAACCGAGATAAAATGCATGTACCAGAATCACTAGTAATTAATAATTTTCTTGACTGGGAGGATTTTTATTGTCTCAATTTGCTGTGTTGCCATTAAAACATTTAAGTATTGCAATTGTAATTGTAAATCACAGCAAAATAAATGTTTACAATTTTCTTCCCTTTAATTTCTCTTAATTATTTCTATGAGAAGTTTCAAATGGTAATAGCATACTGCTGAGGCAGAAGCATGTAAAACTATTTCTCATGTCAGACAGGATAATGGCAAAGTATCCAAAGGTCAAGAAGAGTGCTGGCTATATTAATATAAAAAAGGAGCCATAACTCAAGCCATTACCCAAGCGTTGTCCAAGTGATGAGAGAATATTCCACTTTGAGTGAGCACAATCTATAAGTCTTCAAAGGGCTGATATAATAATAAAAAATTACGTCTGGAAAGGACTACAAGAGGTAATATAGTTCTTAACTGTACTCTGAAAAAAAGCTACCTGCTTGGAAACCCTCTGTAGAGATGCAGATCTTATCCATTCTTAAAGTAGATATAAAGAAGAACATTATAATATTCTATTATTACTAGATACTGTATATAGAGGATAGTAATTGGAATACCCTGTCGTTGCCTAGCCTACTACTTCTCTCTGTATCTCACAGGAAAAACAAAAGAGGTACCTACAAGGCAATATATTACGGATAGTAATAACCTGCAAAAGAAAAGCAAAGTAACAACTAAATAAATCTGTCCTAATCTAACCAAGTTTCTACTTTTATGAGTAAGAGAAGACCGAGGAGTGGGGCCAGGGACTCTATGTTGCATTATTATTTCATCATACTCTGATATTTAATTAATTCCTTAATCTTTTCCTCCATTTCTCATAGAAAGATCAATTTTCTTTCCTAGTCATATTCTCTGCCATAGTCTTTTCCTAATAATCATCCAATTCCAGGCTTCATTCTGAAGTCTTCCAGTTAAGTTTTTCAGGGGAGTTTCTTCTATATAGAGCTGATGAGTTTTGAACAATTTTGTGAAGACAATTTTATTTGTAATCTAGAAATTGGGCTGTTATCTGAATAGCCATTTGTAGATCGCAGTGAAATTTACTATTCATATTGCTGTTTTATATAATTGAGGCCTCAAAAAAATCAGTTTTTCTTTCAAATCAGCTAAAGTGAAAGTCAGGAATTCCATCATATCCCAAACTGTATAATCTGTATATTGCATCTTTAAGTTGTGTCATAGTGTGACAATACTTACCATATTACAAAACCAAGACCAAATCAGAATGTCTCCTTCTGATCCACAAAAGGTATGATATGGTCCCATTAACTATCCAGCTGAAGAAAGAGGTTGAGATTCTTCAAGATAGTAAGTACTTACTGATTTTCTCATTAATTAGTTCGGGAAGATGAACAAACCACACAGGGCTATTTTATTGTGTGGCAATTGCGTTTGGTAAGAATGAGAACAATGGCATTAGAATATAACAGACTGGATATCATGTGCTCGAAATGAACTTCACTGGAAAATATTTAACTGGGTAAGAGCTCTATCTGAGTTTTACTTTCAATCTAATTCAGATAGTTCAAGTTACAATGTTATAATCCTGCACTGCATTATGAATCCTCACCACAGCTAGTGTTCAGTGTTCACCCCTCTTGCCTGGTTTAAGTGGGAGATGTGAGTAGGTGGTGAAGACCAGGGTACAGCTGGTAGAGAGACTTCCAGAGTGTTGTTTACCTCTCTTTTACTTAGCTGATCCTAGGTTGCAGGAGGAGGGAAGGAAGATGATGGGGTCTCTGTTACCCCAGTCCAAGATGGCATCTTTGAATAGTCTTGGTCAAAGTAATGGATCCTCTTGCTTTTTTCAATTATATATATATCCTCATTGGCTATATCTTGATCACTGTTGAAAGTGGATCATGCCTTCATGATTTCTCCACTCTTGAGTCCTCTTTCTTTTTTTTCTCTCTTGTTTTCTGTCTTTGTTCTTTCCTTCTTTATTTAAGAACTTGGATTAACTGTCCAAAACTTTCTCATGTTATTAGGAACTGATGGCCAAAAAATCAACTGGTAAACAAAACTTCATGTATGCCATTAGTAAAAATTGGTTAAGTTCAAATTAACTCCTCTGTCTGTGTGCTGTGCCTGTATTTCTTCCAGACATTACAATGAGAGAAAGTGTTAAGATCAGAAAAAAAAAAACATTCAGGACTGGATTTCCTATTTGACTGCTTCATTTAACCTCTTCCCTCCTTTCTGTGAAAAGCGGAATAAGATTTAAGCAGCAGTAGAACCTACAATAGCACCCTTTCACCACATTTTCACTTCTGCTCAAAAAGGGGCACACTGTATCACTTCTAAAAATCTTAACACGTTTCAAACAGCAACCATTATATGGGAATAAAGATGCAAACCTTCTGAGCCTTTTTTAACAATTCAGGATTATATAGTGATAGGACTGTGTTACTAACTTGTGCAGACCTATTTTATCATGGTTATTATAATGAAGGCTGTTGAAGTTGTAGTACACATTTTAAGAATAGATGTGGAAGTGAATTTGTATCCTTACAAATTTACTTCCTTATCCATTGGTTTTCTAGATGACTCTTGAGCTTTAGATTGCTAAAGAGTATTCTAAGAGAAATATTCAATATGTTTGTTCCAGTTTTATATTCTTCACTAGTCATTTGCTATAGGCCAATATCGGAGATGGAGATAGCTAGATGGATCTTTGCCAATGCAGTATGGCTACTCTGATTTATCTTTTAAAGTTTTTTGTCTTGGTTTGTTTTTTTCCCTTTTCTTAACTATTAAACTTTCTATAGTTCATAGCCTCTCTCCACTTTTCCACTTTCCCCAAACTTGTAAAGAGTGGCATGTTTGTTCTTGGGAAAAAAAAAAAAAATCCTGAGAAACAAGTAAATTAATTTACATTAAATTGTGTAGTACTTGAAATAACCTGCTGCTGTATACAGTTTACTTTTGTCTAGAGTTAACTACATCTGTCTCTCTTTGCTTCATTATGCTTCGAATTTTGTATTATTTATTAAATTATGCTTCAAATGTATCATAAACATAATCTACATGTACTCAGAAATTTTCAGTACTACTTGGACTTCAAAAGGATTATAAGCTTTTAGATAACTTCTAACTTGAAAGATACTTTTAATGTGAATGTTTTTCATCAACAGATGTTTGTTTTCATAATATATTATTCCTCTTTCTACAAGAAATAAGACTGCTTTACAGGAAGTGATGATCTGCAATTTCTACTAAATTTCATATTTTAAATGTTTGGTTTTCTTTTTTTTCAGTTAGGATCCATTTGGAAAATGCCTTTCAAGAATAAGGGATTTTTGTTTTGTCTCCCTTCTTCTAGGGTGTTTAATCTAAAGTAAGTAAACCAAATCATGTTTCTTCCAAAGAACCTTTTTTTTCCCCTGTGGCTCATTTAAAAATTACTTTTACCACTGGTTAACTAGAAGTAATTTATATACTGTAATGTGTTTCATTTTAAACAGCTTCTCCTTTACAGCTTCCTCTTACTTAGAAAAGAACAGTGAAGTTTTTGTTGTTATATTAAAAATAATAAGTGAAAGAACAAAGCTCTATCTACTGACACTTATAGCCATATTAATTTATTTTCATATTAAAAAAAACCCACTGAAAATATGTTTCATTTTGGAGCAGAACAGTAGAAAAGAAACTCATCGATTCACTGTAGCAGAGCATGATTCTTGGAAGCATCTAAAGGTACATGTTAGAAGGGAATAAGTAGGTGCCATTTCTATCATAAGTAGGAGTTCATGCTGTGCCAATTATTTCCCAAACAACTGAAACTCCCCCCACCTCGAATTTACTATGTAAATTGCAAGCCATGCCTTTGTTAATCTTCCTTAGACCAGTAATGCTAGTCATATCTAATTATCACCTATATTTTCAACCTTAATGTTCACATTATTCCACCATTTACTAGATCTCCTTTTGAATTATAGCAGTATGAAAGTCAATAGATTGAGGAGGTTTTTTTCTAGGACTTTTCAGGTACTAGATCCTCCTCATCCTCTCTTCAGGAGTGGAACAGATGGCTGCAGAAATTCCCCTGTACTAGAGTCAACATGTCCTGAAGAACACTATGATCTTACTGAGGTCAGTGTGGCAAGTGATGTAATTAAGCATGTGAACAAGCCTTTGCAGCAGTAAACTCTTAAACCAGGACAGAACGCTGAAACCAAAGGAGTTTGGAGGATGAGATTTGTATTCTCTTTTCATTTCAGGAAAGATAAAAACCAATCTTTTCTTCTCCAGATTAATAACTGTACAAAGCACAATTCCATTATTGATCTTCTTGTGTTTCTTTGCATGGTGCATCTTCATCATTACCATGTTACATGCTAATAAATGAAGGAAATATTGCTAATTCTGATAATATATGCAGCATTGCAAACTCATTTTGGAATAACAGTTTGCAAAAAAGCCCAACCAAATTAATGCTGTTTGTTTGGAACTGGTTGTTGAATACCTAGGAACCTTTTATAATCATAAAAAATTACAATTATACTCACTAGGGAGAGTTTATGAAAGGTGATCATGTAAGATAATTTTTATATAGGGAAATCCTGAAAGAAGTTTATAAAAAAGAGCAACAGACAGCAATATGTAATTCTCTTAAGCAATAATAAATTGCCCATATAGAATTAATGATCTCCAGACATTTCTTTTAGAAGACTTGAAAAGAACTAATTAATGTAGCACATTTCAAGCTAACCAAATTGCAATGATAAATGGGATTACTGGAAGCTGTAAATGCAATTCATAACTGAAGGAAAAGAGCAAAACATCACTCGGAACATTAAGGAATGCAATTAAGCAAAACATTTGGAAGTACTTAATTACATCTGCAGAGGATAGTTAAGTAAGATCTGGTGCCTTGCATTAGCAATATCAAACCTTCAGAAGATTGCTTAAGCATAAAGTAAAAGTAGACCATTTGCTGTCAGGATAATATCTGATTTGACAGGCAAGAAAAATATTCTTTCATTGATAAATTGTGTAAACTTCTGAAAAAATAACAGATTCATAGTAATGAATTGAATTTCAGGAAGAAAATTCAGGTAGGTAATAAGTACATACTTGTTGATCCAAATGTTTTTTGGTACAATGAATGTATGCCAAAATAAAAAATATGCAAGAAAATGGTGTGGACTGTAAATCAACTGGAGCTTAATTCCACAAATTACAAAACTATATGGTCCTAATTAAGCAAAACCCTTACAAACTTGTATGCTTCCATCAATTTCACTTCCCTTGTTATAACATTCTTTATTGGAGTTTGAACCTACGACATTGATCTAACAGGTGAAACTCCTAAAGGCAGATATTAAATCACACACTGTCTTTCATAGAAGAGTAAAAGATCTCTTTGTGAAAACACCAAGGAGTGAATAAGCCTCAGAAATGGCTGGTACAGACTGGCTTGTGTTCATGCTGTTCAGGACAAGCATCTTCTGGAGTGGAGAGGCAGTGCTGAGTGTGCATATCAACTGAGAGAGTTTTGACAGCTCTGATGTTTTTTACATTTCTGCCACTTGTGGGAAGCAGGCCTTGGAGAAATCCATCAGTTCAACCACACCTATGTTTCCTCCTGTAAGAAGGTATTTTGATCTATCCGTATAGAAGCTCAGAAGTGAAGTGGCAAGTATTTGAAGGACAAAGGAAGCTCACAACGTAGCTAGATTCTCCTTGTCTGTCTTAAGCTTACTCCTAATAGGCTGGCTATAGTACCTTGTTCACTGCTCCACTTTTCCTCTTGACCTATTTTCCGGTAGTTATGATTTCAGCAATAAAATTCTTCTAGCTGAGTGTTTGTGCTTGGTGATGTTCTGACTGAGGTATTACCAGACATCTGTAGAATCAGAAGTCTAGATTCACTGCTTAGATACTGCATTGTCAAATACAAAGGCCAAAAGCATTGAGTTGTGTCCCATTCAACTTTCTAAACCAGTAAAGCTTCACTTAAAAATTATGCCTTTTCAAAAGTTTGCTGACATATTTTGAATATCAAATATATATGTCTGTGTATTATATAGCTTTCTCCTCTTTACTCATGATGTGGGTGATATGTTATTGAATGATAAATAAAATCACAAATAAGGATGTTGCCCTCTTTCCTTACAACTCAAAAATTCATCTATACTTGTTTTTATTGCACTACCAAGCAAGCTGAGCAATTACCAATGAGTGTTTTAATATTTGATTTTTTTATCTTCATAGCTTTCAGTGCACAATTGTTTTAATGTCTTTTGGTGAATATCTAATATAACTGCTTTTATGAGTTGGTTCCGTTGATCACATATATAACATTACCACTTTTAGTGTTGGGACAAAGCACTGCTGAACAAGTGATGAAATCTTTATTTAATATAATATATTAATGTGTTTCTATTTAATCTTAATTCTTCTTCATGGAACTTGTTGTGACCTGTGGTTATATGGCATTTTATACTCTGCTGCAAAAGCTAAAATTAAATAAGTGAAATAAAAGAGGAACTAATTGAAAAATAATGATATCTCAGAAGTACAGCTGGTGAAATAGAACTGTAAAATTAAAAAGTATTTAAAAGAGTAATAAATATTATTAAAAAATCAAATATTGCATGAATAGAGGAAACACATTTTAATTCTTGAGAATATTAATGTTTGATTAAAATAGTTCAAGGTGAAAAATGTTTCTGTATTTCTTATCTGTGTATGTGTAGGTTTTTGCTGCTCTCACCTTAAAGACAACTTCCACAGGAGGAGTTTGTTAAGAATGACTAAAGTGATGTAAAAAGTGACTTTTTGTTATTGTACTGCAATAATGTAGTGAGCAGTTTGAATGAGATTTTGTAATCCAAAAATGAAAGGAGAAAGAAGCGTGACTTTTGTTTTTCTAAGAAGCTTGTTTTCCTGAAAAAGTGTGTAGTCCCTCTTTGAGACTGCTATGTGACTAACCCTTGGATGCCACGCAAATGTATGTCAGTGTTCTGATCTGCCTTTTTGAGACCCTTTTATGCCTCCTGACTGTTTTGATCTTAGGTTTCTCAGATCAATTCCCACTGCAGCATCCTTTTAGAGATGATGGTTTAAAATATTGTTACACCTTATAACTTTGCCTATTCTTTCTCCTGTGCTTCAGTATTTCAGCTGCACTGTACTGGATAACTGATCTGGAGCACAAAGAATTAAAAGACCACACCTTTTTCATGAGTCATTTTTAAGCCTCTCCAATTCCCTACTCTAGTTGGAAACATGGTAGTCTTGTTTGTTAGGAAGGGAAAGAAACAGCATTGCTTTACAGCACATCTCTTGACTGGTCTTGGACACTGGGCTTTGAGGGGTTTTGCAGTTCTGACACCTGTGGTTCTCACCAAGTTCTCCTTTACAGGGAAGGAAAAAAAAAAAAAAAAAAAAGGAGAAAGTATTGATTTCAGTAGCTCTTTTTGTCTAGATTGGAAAGGATATGTGATTTTGTAGATAAATTTCATCTGCCTAAAATTCATTATTCCAATTCTCCTCCTGCTATAAATGTAACAACTGGCCTAACAGCAGAGGAACGTCCCTTGCTTTTGTTGGAAAGTGACAGACTTAAAAAGGAGTAAAAATGAAGTCTGTCAAAATTGTAAACTGTTTACTATTCAGGCTTCCAGATGTTAGAGGCTCTATCCTAGGACAGAGCAACAAATGAGATAACTCATATGTAGAATTTGCAAATAGTTTTTTCTGAAACTAAAAGGGGAAAAAATGCAAATTAATCTCTCCTGTCTCCTGACATACATCTTGAGGTATGTCTGGAAGTTTCCACAAAAAAGTTGAGCATGCAAAGGTTTGGCCACTTCTAGGAGTGATTAGCTGAAGAAGAGGAGATAAGATCTCAGAAATATAATGCTGACAGTGACAAGCTGCTTCAACTGCTTTGAGGTGCTCAAAGGAAGGTGATCTCTTGGCTGCATCTTTAGAAGCTCAGAGTGTTTTTGTATGCAATGCAAGTCCTCAGAGCTGTTTATGCATTAAGGACCACATATCCTAATTTTCAGGGGGATTCTGAATGTAGTGTGTGTGATCAAACTGGGACAGAATTACAGGGTAAAATGTAGCACTAGTTAGGTATCCCTGACCTACTTAAAAACAAGTGGGATCTTTGTACACATACGTAACTCGGCTCCTGAACATGCCAAAACTT
Organism: Antrostomus carolinensis; assembly: GCF_000700745.2. NCBI lineage: Eukaryota > Metazoa > Chordata > Aves > Caprimulgiformes > Caprimulgidae > Antrostomus > Antrostomus carolinensis. The sequence goes on along the minus strand of NW_010321116.1, from coordinate 5,064 downwards.
CCACATTAATTATTCCTATCTCAAAATGACATTACATTATTTATCTTATTACTTTTGTTTTACTCTACTGTAATGACTTAGCTTTTCTTTACCCTTCATACTCTGGATTATCGGCACATTTGCACTTTTTTTTTTTTTCACTTTTTAAAAAGAGTAATGGAAAAATGTTGTGTAAACCTTCAAGGACTTTTGACATAAACTGAAAAACCCAGATAATCAGGGCTTTTCCTGAGGCTGCATCCCCAGGTTAAGTTCAAAATGCTACTATGTAACTACTGTTATAGCAGAGATTATAGTAATTAAAACACTTGAATGAGTACTGCTGTGAATGCGTTTCATAGGGCCCACAAAGTGCTAAATGCACACTAGTAACTACTTACAAAAACTATGAATTTGTTTTTGTCTGACTCAGTATAGGGCTCTGTGGACTTATTTGAAATGGGAGAAAAATGGATGGCAGAGTTGTGCTTTTTATTTCAATCTATTTAATGCAAGCAGATGGGAGTCAAGTTGACAATTTGTTTTAATGCTTTAGTTGACGAATTTGTCCCAGATTTGCTCATTCCCTTAACTTTTGTTCATGGTTTGAAGAACCTGAAGGTTTTTCCCTTTGTGCAATAAAGAGTACCATAAGAGGTAGTTGGGTCATCCTGGTATTTCTCTTAATTTTATCTTTAATACCAGCTGTCACTAGCAAAGGATTCATTCTCTCCTGCAGTCATATTTATAGAACTGGAGTTTAGTTGTCTGAAAAACATCAATAATATTTTTTTTAAACTTTATTTAGTCCATGTGAAATGTATCAAACTGACAGATGGGAAGTGAGATTTCCTATCTACATCTTTGGTCTGGCACAAGTAGATACTTAATTCTTCTTTGGCAATAAAAGGTTGTGAATTTGTGATGGCTATTAGACCTCTATCCCCTGTTCTAAGAAGGGTGAAGTTTTAACAGTGATGTATCTTTTCACTCAGTAGGAAATCTGAGGCAACCACATCATCCCTAGTTAAATCATAAAACAGTTTTGGTTTTAAACAGGAAGGTATGATACAGAACAACTTCCACTTGGTCAATGGACAAGCCATGACAAAGTAGCATTAAATATGTGTTTTCTCTATAACACATCTTCTACCAATTTGTCTTGATACCCAAACATGTATTCAGGGTGTCAACAGCTCTGCCTGGTGCTGTCATGAAGAGGATGAAGGTTATTTCTACATGCTATGAGAGAATGCTTTTCATTTTTTCCAATCAGTATCTTCTTAAAAATGAATCAGAATGAAATGGGAAAAAAAGACTGAGTAAAGACCAAGAGATATATTAATTACATTTTGCAACACTTTATAAAGATGACCTTTTGTCTTTTTTGAATAAGAAAGAAACATTTTTGCAATTATTTTTTGGTTTTGAATTCCCTTTCAGGAGCTCTACTTGAAACAACAGAATTTATTGGAAGTCAAAAGCATTTCTTAGCGGTGTTATTAGTAAAACTGATTATCATAAGCTTTTTTTCTCTGAGTGATATGAATCAGGTCTTTCCCATTGTTACCCTGTTGTCAGCCTGAATGAAGCTTGTTTCCTCTCACCTTATGGTAACTGTGTGTACATATGTTTTACTGGCATATGCTGCAAATCTGATTTATTTTGGCTGATACTACTTTTTACTTTTTTAGTACTTAAGATTTGATATTTTTTATACATGATTTCTATCCTTTTCATTCCTTCATTTCTTCTTTTCTTTCACTATTTTATTGGAAAAAAGAAAAACTTGCATTGAGTCACTTGGTTATTTTTGTCTTTCTGGTGGTCTGTTTCTGCCCTCATTAGAGTCATCAGAAAAGCAGCAATTAATTTCAGATGCATAGGATGTGAGATTGATGTGGAATTTGTCCTGAAGGTTGTCTGACTCCCTGTCTGCTACTGCCAGGGCCAATTCTAAATAAACACTCAAGCACCCTGTTTTGTTCTTGGTTCTAGGTCTTTAATGTTGGTGTCTTACATCTTCCACACCATTCATGGGCCGAAGGAGTGGGAGGGAGTAAGTAACTTGGTGTTCCCTGGGTCATGCCACTGTTGTCATCATGGCAAATATCAACAGGAAAAGTGAAAACCAAGGAAAAGGTGGCTAACTGAGCAATACTAGACTGACAAATGGGAACTGGTACACCTGCTTGGTTGTTCAAAGGCTGCTAAGTGGTCTACTCTGAAATGATGAGCTTCAGGTTTGAATAATGTTTCTGTCATGTGTGCAGTTGCTGCAGTGACTGTTCAGTGGCTTGTTCAGGAGAACAGAGATGCAGCCTACTTTCTCAGGATTCTGATTTACTTTTTTTCACATATGTGGTCCTAAGTCAGAAAACGTATTGTTATTTTTTATAACGTAAAATCCTGTTTTGTTTTCTGTTTGGTAAATATGTCTTTTCTTCTGCAGGACATATCAGGCCACCAGTGCTTCCAAGTTCACAACAAAGACGAGACTCATATTTCTGTTGGCATTTTAGACTTGAGTTAATTAAAATTTTTATAGGAGCAATAATTAACATTTTATTATCTGGATTCCCTTATCCCTTGAACCTACTTTGGCTTCACTTCATACTGGAGCATATAAAGTGGGTAAGGTTACAAAATGCTAATGTTCAGTTTGGGTTTAAGGGCAAAAGGAACTTCATAAACACTGCGGAATTACAGTAATAGCACAGAGCTCCATTTGATGGAAAGGAAATGGCAGGAAGCCCTTTACACCAGTCCAAGATGCTAAGCTAACACTGGATAGTAATTATTCTATAAATGATATTCCGTTTGTTGTTATGCTGGCTAATTTTCTTAGTGATATTACAGTGCCTCAGCTATCTGTATCTGTGTTGTTTCATATTTAGATTGTAAGCAAACAGGGACAGGCCTATGTGGTCTAATGACACTCCTAGCAAAACAGGGTTTGGAATAAGGTGCCGAAGTGCTATCCCAGGTCGAAATTTTAATTTTAATAAATGATCCAACAAATCATTTAAAGAGATTTCTAGGGAAGCAGGAAGTTTTAATGCCGTTCCTAGATTAGTGGTTCTCAGTAGCCCTCCAAAGTCTAATTTCTTTCTACCTACAATAACACTTTTGACAACTGCAGACACAGGAACCCAGATTTCCAGCAACAATAGCAACTTGCATATTAGTACCTTTTTAGACACAATATCTTGCATTATATGGAAAACACAATAAAGTAGATATCTGTTGTATTTGGTTCTGTTCCTGTGTGTCTATTCTTTGCATGAGTGTTTTTCTGTGTAAGGTGTCCCTATAATTTGAAAAGAACAATACTGTCATTAGTTCTGTTATTAAAGAATGGTGCTGAGGATGTAACCTAGATGAAATACTTGGTTTGGTTTCCTGTATCAAAATACAGGAAAAATGAGAAAAATATATATCAAAGTGCAACCATGCTATGTTCTTAATGTTTTTATGACCCAAATAACATTTTATTTAGTATTTCAGTTCACCAAGATGTGTACTTGTAGTTATTTACTTTTATGTGTTCTTCATTATTAATACGATGTTCCAGTGCATGGATCTTGGTTTACTTGTGATGAGTGGTCTGATATATGTGTTGTGCAATATATGATACTTGATACATTAAGGAAAAATCTTATTTTTTCAACTTCAAGATTTTTAAAATAAATTAAGTTAAACTCTTCTGGAATTAAACCAAAAAAATACCTCTTCAAGATTTATCTACTCAAGATTTATGTCCTTCCTCCTACATTTTGTAGGAAACTTAGAGAAGTACCAGAGGTTTGCTCAGCTACATTGAGTTTTGCAGCAAATGCCTCTTGCAATCTGTTTTGCTTGTCTCCTGATACTGTTTGAAGTAACAGGAGGTCTATGTGTATAGAAAAATGCACAGACTGTGGCATAGTGGAAAACAGTATTATCTGCTGGAGAGATCACACAGAATGGAGCTTTGTGTCATTTAAGGTGCATGGGTTTAAGTCACTTTCTTAGCTCCAGCTGGCTAGGACAAATGTTCTTTTTCAAAGTCCCCTTGCCTAAGAAACCCCAAGGGGGTTAGATAGGACAAAGGCAAAGAAAGGCAAATGCAATATATGACCTTGTTTCTAGTTGAAATGCTGTGGACTGAAAATCATTATAGTTTCTGCAGCATTAATTAATGTGCAAACTTCAAATAAGTTGTTAGCTGAAAGAAAAGGAAATTAAGTAATAGGTGTGATTACTGATGATACTGGGAAAAATTGCTGATTCACAAATATTGACAAGCAATTGAAAATTTCAAAAGCCCAGCTCTTTAATCTTCACCTGAGTTGCAACGTCATCTTAAAATGTAACTTTTTAGTACTACACATTTGACAGGCAATATAGTGTCAGAAGTAAATACATCAATGCCAATAATGAGCTACAGCATGCATCTGGAAAAGAAAGTTAAAACCTTTCCCAAAGTAAAGAGAAAACACTATGAGTGATAAATAATAATAATAAAAAAAAGTTCAAGGAGGAAAAAGACATCTTTTTCTAAGAGTCTAATGAATTTCCTAGATGGATATTTGCAGCTTAGGATAACAATTTTGATTTTTTGCCTGCAAGTAGTGATGTAAATGGAAATCTAGTAATATTTCTACATATTATTATGACAGAAAAGAGATGTAAAGCTATGTTTATGTAGGTTGAATTTATCAAAACACAATTATTTCAAGATCTAGAATTGTAAAATCTAGGAGCAACTGCAAAGATAAACTATACACTTTCTTGTTTTGATTTAGTCTTTTAGCATTGCTGTAATGCCTAACATTAGGTTGACATACAAGAATAAAGAAAAACAATTTACTTATAATTAAGATCTTTATAGACTTCTTCTGGGACCAGGTACCACTGGCAAACACTGGTACCAGAGCTGGTCTAAATGACTGTTGCTGCTATAGCTGTTCAGAGTCTTCCAGTTATAATTCTAAAAAAAAATAAAGAAAGAAAGAAATAAAATTTTTCTGTAACTTGCTCAATAGAGTCCATAAAGTTTAATTAAAAAATTATATATATATATTTTTTTTTAATTTTTAATTT
>NW_010321115.1:0-17980 GCF_000700745.2 Antrostomus carolinensis | reverse complement strand
ATTCTGTGATTCTGTGATTCTGTAATAGTTGCAAGAGCAAAATCAAAATGTATTACTTGCTATGTGTAATAGTGTTGCTCACTGCATGACAACAGATTGAATGCTAAGACACAGGGAGTGCACCACCTGGAAACACCAACTTCTCCAAGGTAAATGGGCCTTTGCTTTTTCTTTACTGTACACTTATTGTAAGAGATATTTATTAAACAACACATTGGAATCCAATGTAAGGAAAAGCAGCTTGGTTCACCACTCCTCTGGTTTATAGACAGGTGTGCAGATCACCCCCCTAAGGAGCCCTGTCCTTACATTTACCAGAGATATGCTTCTTCTAGCCGCCTGACCAGACCTCTGAGCTCTTACCTTCGTGCACATCCTTGAAACAAGCAGCATCTAAATATTAGCAAACTTATTTTTAGGAATAACTTAAGTCTGACTACCCAGGTAAACCTCAAATCTGTACAAAGCGGCCTTTGCTAACTTCATACCTAAAACAATCCCGCTGATGCAGACTGAAATACTAACTACTCCGAATTACTGTAACCTTCTCTAGTTCATCAGACCTTTTTGCCCAAAATCCCACCAAGCTACAATCCAGTATTAGCCTTAAACAAGTAATCACTACAACTTCTGATTTAAGTAGAGCCAGTTACCTTCCTGTCAATTATCAGCCCTCAATCTATTTCAGTTGACCCTATTGGATGCTGCTCTACAGAACCACAGAATAGTAGAGGCTGGAAATGACCTCTGGAGATCGTCTAGTCCAACTCCCCTGCTAAAGCAGGTTCACCTAGAGCAGGTTGCACGGGATCACATCCAGGCAGATTTTTAATATCTTCAGAGAGGAGATAACTCCACAACCTCTCTGGCCAGCCTGTTACAGTGCTTTGTCACCCCCACAGTAAAAAACTTTTTCCTCATCTTCAGATAGAACTTCCTACATCAACGTCTTCAACATCATACCTTGCTGACCAGGATCTTACTTCTAGCTTTCATCTTAGCCTAAGTGTTGAACCTAGACAGACTGCTGTCTTCCCCTTTAGGCTCACATCTAGATATAAATTACTTGTTCCTAGTGACTTCTCTGTTCCTCATTCCAGACGAACACGCAAAATGTATCCTTGCCTTACTGGAAGCGGATCCCAGGAGACTGAAGCAAGGCAGGAGGCATGCTGGGCTCCAGCAGATCACCTGCTTTGGACTACTCTACTGGTAGAAATGGAGATTACATCAGTCTTGCAGTTCAGCTGCAACCTCAATTATACTTTGTTCATTGACACAACCTGAACCCTGGATCTCATCTCCATGCCTTTCCTGGCTATGAAGTAGAGACAAATTTCAACTTCATACTTAAACTTACTCAGTCAGGCTCTGCTGCTGCTACCTTGCTTAATTGATCCTTCTTAACTTAGCACAACTCTCATTTGCTAATCAATGTCTACCTAAAACTAATCCTAACCCTAACCCACGCTCAGTGATCCCTGTAAAACCTTGGCTCAGCAATAACCAGATGTCTCTGGGTGATTCCAGCCCTTTGCAGACCCTGACGTAAATCAACTTCTGCTGCTGGCATGAACCTCCTAATTCATTTAGTCCCCCCCAGCAGTTCCACACCTGACCCTAACCACACAGTATTATTGCCAAATCCTATACCTAACTCAGTGGCAAATTCTGGACTTGTGTTGCCTTTTTGTGAGACTGAAGTAATCTTTGAAAATCCTCACTGTATGTCATCAGCCAGCCTCGGTCCAAAACCTAAGCCTAGCTTTATCCTCACAAGAACACTTCCTGTCAGCCTCAGGCTTGAACCTAGCTAAGTGACAGCTACCAACACCAGTCTTAATGAAGGCTGGTCATATTTGTACCTCACTGACGTGAGTCCAGCCATATTAATTACTACCCAGGCCAATTAATTAAGGCCAGCAACCTTAAGATGACCTCCACAATGATGTCTGTCATCCCAAATCTTCCAGATTATCTTTTCTGACAGCTAATATGTGGACGGATAGACGAGATGTATCAAAAGTACAGGTTGACTTAATTTGTTCAGTGGATAATTATACTATTAAAGTTCAGCACACTTTAATAAATCATCAAACATCTGTTCTAAATAATATTTGAAGACAATTTCTATGCAGGTGGAGTAGGAAAATAAGTTTAACAATAATGAAGAATTCAAGCTGTGTATATTTCAAGTGTATCATATATTGCCTGTTCTTATCTATTAGTCTTAAAAAACCCCAATATTCTAACAGACTATTGGAAAAGAAGTCTTCTGGCCAATATGTGAAGAAGAAAACCTGGGAATGCAAGCCATGGCTGTATTCATTATATGCTCCTTTAATTTATACTCATATTTCACATCCAAACAGCTGCCAGACTTAATCTGTGATACCTGTAATTCTGACCATCACCTTTGCACCAATGCACTTTATATATTTTTATCCTAACTAATCAATATGAAGCCACATTCTGTGCATAAGCAGCATAAATATTAAGCCAATATTCTTAAATATGACAAATTTTTGACACTTACCTGAGGCGTCTAAGTTAGGAGCCTAGTCATCTCAGACTCCTTCTACAGCCAATGAAGAGACACGGGCAACTTCAAAGAGCAATTCAGATCTTAGTTCATCTGAACCAAACTCTGAAGGTGCCCCTTTTCTCTGTAAACTGTCTAGGAAGACTACTTTGACTAAGTTTTCCTCAGATGCTTCAGCTATGTCCCTAATGATACCTGGGCCTTAGTCCACACCATGTCTGAAGACTGACAGAGGTTTTAGTGAAAAATCTAATTAATATGTTTGCTTTTTCACTACTTTCTTCAATTTCACCTAATATTATTGACCTAACAAAGATTAAATATTGAACAAGTATTAACATTTCAAGAGTAACACAGGAGCCAAAGCCTGATTTTAAAATATGACTTTAAAAAAAAAAAATCATAATTAACCTGTTGCCTTTTTGTGAGACTGAAGTAATCTTTGAAAATAAGACTGAAGCTATATCTGCACAAAACCCTACAGCTAGCTCAGAAACGGATGGAAGAACGGTCAGCCGGGATGGTACAAGGCACACTAGTAGCTCTTGCAAGATATCAGGAACATTAACACAAAAGCACCAGGCTAACATAGTTATTCCACTACTTTACACCTAAAATACCTAATCTGTCATTCGAGTATCTTTTCATAACACAGATTTAAGACGTGCAGAACAAGTTTTAGGATGCAAAAGCTTCCAAGAAACTTTTAAAAGCGTGCTTAAGTTCACATTAGAGAGCTTTCCCCAGAATTAATTTTCCTTCAAACAAACAAACAAAAAAAGAAGCTATCCCATATGCAGGCAATTGTTTGGTAGGAAAACTACAGCTCTTGTGATTTCTGAGATGCTCTGTGCTAAATAAATTTGTGTACAGAAGTTACCAGCAAGTGCTTTCATTTTCATAATGGCACAAGATGCAGCCATGATGTCTTAAATCAGTATGTAAGTCAATCCCTTGAGGAGCCCTGAAAATTTTGGGAAAGACACTATAACTTCTGCTAACCTTTATATCCAGAAATTAAGTAGGGTAAGTTTAAAAAAAATCCAGAAGGCAAGAAAGAGGACAGACAGAGAGACCTGCAGAAATAAATAAAATAATCATCAGCAAAGGAATCTGAAGGAAACACCTTCTTTGAGGTTTCAAAATAAACTGATAGTGAATCTTCTGTGTATCAATGGCAAGAACAGCCTTTTCTATTTTGAGAGTTTCACAAACTTCACATTTGGAGCAGCAAAAAAATCAGGAAAGATCTGAATGAGCTGATTTAAATTGTCAAGAGTATAGAAAACACTAATGTTCAGAGGAGTGTTTTCCTCCTCAGCACAGATGAAGGTAAATGCACTAAGAAAGCGATGCTTGGCAAGCGTGGTACGTAAGCCCGTAGTAGCAAAATCCTTCATCAAACCTGTTTCTTAAACTCACAGCAACAGCTAAGCTGCTTGCGGTGAGATCTCTGCGCCAGAACCAGCACTACTCTGTTGGTGCAATTAAGCTGGTTTGAGTGAAAAAGAGTTGAATTATTTAAAATATTATTATTAATAATCTACACTTAATATATTATTAGTTTTTTCCACATAACATTTCATCTATATAGTTTGACTTAAAAAGCTTCAAGCAATGAACTATAGGTTAGTAAGAAGTCGCTGTGTTATTCAAATAATGTTACCATGTAAGAAATAAAATCTATTTTCCTTCGTTTAATAATTACTGTCCCAACAAATATTTTTAAATCAACACTTCGTATTCATCAGTTTTTCATTCCTCATCAAGTTATTAAAAGCTTCTGTTGTACACTGCCCTTTCTCCCTATATGCCTCTTCAGAACTTTTTGAATTTGTTGAAAAAGAAAAATTCTGTATATTTTTCTAAGACAAATTCCATTTCCTCTCCCTTTGATAGGTTTTAAAACTAAGGGAAATAATAATAATAATACATTTATTTAATTATAATTCAGTAATAAAAATTAATAAATTGTTTTTAAACATTTTATGTGCTTAAGGTTCATTTCTCATTACTTTCTTACTTAAAATGAAAATAAAGAATTAACTGATCACAGAATATTGGTAGGGTAACAATACTCTCCATTATTTTGCACACTGAGAAAAAAAGAAAAACATTTGTACAAAGTACAAAACAATGTAAAGGAAGGATCATTCCTTTCCCCCACTACTAAATAATATCACAATGCCACAAGTTAAAATAACTAAATAATGATGTATGTATGTAAATACAGATACAATCTGGAAGAATGATCTAGACAGGATGAGTGTCTATTTTCATTATTTCTTCTGTATTCTTCCTCCTTGCCATTTGAAGTCACACGAAAAATACAGTATTTGAAGAGTAATGAACAAACATCTCCTTACACAAATTCCAGTACATGCATATACCTATCCAGCATATGCAGATAAAACTAAGTTATTTCCTCAATTAGCTTAATTTACCTTAAAGTGCTTCAATACTATACACATGCTAGGAAATATTCTCAAATTATTTTCTTTTGGTTTTGATTTATACTTTTTAATAATGCATCTTTACAATTACTTGATAGGAATTCTCAGTGCTGACATACAGCACAGCCATTCAAATTACATTCTTTCAATTTAACTACTCTTACAGCCATGATTTGACAATTAACACATTTGAGAGGACCGAGGGTTAGATTTGAAAGTACTGGATACGGACCTATCAAAAAAAACTTACCATGCATCACTGATAGACTTGGTTTAGATTCTTCAAGATGTTCTACAGTAGTGTTGACTAAAATAGCATATAAGTAAAAAAAATAATGTAAATGTATTATAACAATAACAGACATATACAGATTTTTAAATGTTGCTATATTTAATCATATCTATAAATTACATAATTTTTTGCTTTAATGGGGAAAAAATTAAGCAAACCATTTACAAAGTAAAAATGGTCTTTCACAACATAAAAGCACGTCTCTATATATGCTTAACTTTTTTAATACTTCTAGAAATCAGGAAAAGAAACTAGGAACTAAATCATCATTGAACTGGAACGTGATGCAATGTCTATAAATATTTGAAGTGCAGGGGCCAAATGGATGGGGCCGGGCTCTTTTTGGTGGTGCCCAGTGACAGGACAAGAGGCAAAAACTGGAACACCACAAGTTCCAGACAAACTTAAGGACAAACTTATTTACTCTAAGGGTGACGGAGCACTGGAATAAACTGACCAGAGAGGTTGTGGAGTCTCCATCTCTGCAGATGTTCAAAACCCACCTGGACGCTTTCCTGTGCAACCTGCTGTAGGGAACCTGCTTTGGCAGGGGGGTTGGACTAGAGGATCTCCTTGAGGTCCCTTCCAGCCCCTACCATTCTGTGATTCTGTGATTATCCCTGTAAGCTGATTTTGTGTCCCAGGGAAGGAGCCTTGGCCTGAAGCTATTTAGTCAAGTCTAGCCTGATCAAGGCTTATATTCCCCAAACAGGATGGGCTGAATCCACGCTTCGTACCAATTAGCACAAACCCTATCTATATTATGTACAGAGTAGCCGTGGAGTGAATTATCACTTCAGTTCTACATACCTCACATCATCTTAGGGCCTAGGAGCAAATCTGCTCATGTACCATGGTCTGACACTTGTCTGTGCTTCAGTATGGTTGAATATGACAAGCTCCAGTTGAGAAGCCAGAGAGCCACACTATTACTGTGCTCTCCTCAGACTAACCTACTCCTTGCTGTTAGATTCAGTTCAAGCCAATGACCTGCTAATTAAGCAAGATGGTTTCCAAACTGGGATTGCAATTAATCCAGCTACCACCATCTATTGCAATAAACCTACTTCAAGTCACTGTACCATCTACTATACTGGTGTTTGTGGTGGTGGACTGCATCCCAAAACACTATTATCAGGTTTAGCTATTTGTAATGGACTTCAGATGTTAAGGCATCGCACAAAAATACCAGAGTTCTTTAAATTCTTTGAACATCTGTGTCGTGACTGCTAAATTAATCAATTTTGTCTACTCTTGCAGTATTTTCCCTTTTATGAGTGCTGCAGGCTGACAGTCAAGCATGAAAAAAATAATTAAAATTACACTTCATAAAGCAAAGCCAGAAGTTGTTTACATAATACAAAATAGAGCTGCTATATTTCACATCTCTTCACCACTGAAGTGATCGGCTTTACACATTACAAGTCCTTACAGCTGCAAAACATGAACTTTGAAAATCAATGTAGAGTCATGGAAACAATATTACAGGCAGGTACCATGTGAAACACAAATAAATTGCCAGTACTGATTTGATTTCAATACATAGCTAGTAAAGCTGATATCTATATTTTTAATTAATTGTAACATTTGTTTAAACCAAGCTGCTGATATCAGAAACAAAATCTGCTTTTTCTGACAGATTGCACTTACTATCATATGGTTTGACGCTTGCAACTGATCTTGTGGACAATTCTTTTATCTAAAGACAAAAATTAATAGTTACAAATGTAAATTTTCAATATTTAGAAATGCATGTTTAGTACAAAATTCTTAGTTTCAGTACTATTCCATAACAGAAATTATTGTTGATGATTTGGGGAGAAAAATACTACTTTTGCAGAACTCTATTTTACTGCCTGATGTATATTTCATTCATGCTTAATGAATGTTGAAGACTTATTTCTGTTTGTTGCCTTATGTGAACTCATGCTTTGTACACCCTGTTATTACAAGCTATAAAGTTAAATGAGAGTGGGCTTATGGGCCACTCCAGCACTTACAGTTTCAATACTTTCTGCTTCAGCAATTCATGTTCAACCCTGCAAGTCTAGCTCCACTCCAGGGAAACACTTAATTACACATTGATTTTAAATGTATGAACAGTTCTCCTGTGTGCTCGACAGTTTTGTCTATTTGACACCCAAGACATGCACTGAATAAAACTGAGAGGAAACAAGCTATCTTTAATCTGATCTAAAGAAAACAGGAAACTTGTGAATCCAGTATCACTGAAACAGCGTCCTACATTCCAATTCCCAAAATGGAAGCTAAGCCCAAACCACACAGACACATCGTCAATGTCAGCTGGAGCTGGCACAAGATACTGAACCCTGCTCCTTTTTTATTTATCAGTTTGGATATAACCAGTAGTGCCTCAATTCACTGTTCATTCAGTTTGGCTTCTACCAACCTGTTAGCTACTTCTCAAGCATTTCCAGTTTCCAGGTGCTGAGAAGGTAGCTCTTCACAACTGCATTTCACAAACAAACCTGGATCCCTCCAAACCTATTTTACATCTGTGGTCATACTGTTTTGTTTTAAAAGGTCACTTTATTGCAATTAATTTGTCTCTGATTAAGTCCTCCTCTGTTGCTCCAGCTATCAAATTTAAGATGGAGATGTAAAAACTACTATTTGCCCTTTCAGATCTTTAAACACTTAGGCATAGGTTTAACATTAATCTCAAAAAAAGTGTGTAGAATTAGATGTTGCTTTGTAAAGAACTCATAATCCAACAGAGGAATAGACTGGAAGAACCACATAATCACGTCACAGTCTAAACTCCAGACCAACAAAGAAAATGGATCTCCACTCAATGATCACCTCAAAAAAATATATACTTATGTTAAACAAAAGTGTATTTTTAAGAAAAAAACCTATTCATTTCTAAACAAATAATTTCATTAATTTTAATTCTCACAATTATAAATACATTATTCCATTTCTGGTGTGAGAAGTCATGTATTTTCAGATTTCAAACACTAGATCTCATTATAATTATTTTGTGGCAGATTAAATCCTGTTCACTAGCAGAAATTTTTCATCTGTAGAGGTCTCTGGTGACTGTGTCCTAGTAATCTTTTAACTTTGTGTTGAACTTATTAAAAACATTTGATTTATTAATCCTTTCCTGCTAAATCATTCTTTAATTCCTGGTTTACATTCCTGTGTCTCTTTTCCAGATCTATTCTTATTTATCAACATAATTTCCAAAGTGTAACTAAAATACTCCAGCAAGACTTTTACCAATTGGGAATATTAACTATGATATCAAAGACTAAATGCTAGTAAAATTTTTCTCTATGTCCCATGCTCTCTGAAACACAGAGTGCTTCACAAAACAGACCTGCTTCTTCTGAGTAATAATCAGATCATTCTGCTCCTGAAGCCTCTGCCCCAATTCTTCTATCCTCCTCTTGTAAAAGGTGTTATTTTTATTCAAGTCTTCTCTCACTGATGATTTAAGCTTCTCAATCTGTGACAGGAGCTAGAAAACAATCAGAAGAAAAGTAACTTCATATTAATATCTTATATAATATTTTAATGCTGTAAAGTTTAAATAGGAAGTGTCATGCTTAAATATTTTTAACACTTCTTATTCAGCAAAAAATTAATGTCTCCTGTGATTTCACTGGGACTTGCATATATTACAAAACAGTTGACTGGATCACTTTTTATTTACACAAGGAAGACTACCTAAACCTCAATATGAAGAAAGGGACATACAAACACATTGCTGAGATTGCCTAAAAATAAGATAGCAGCAAAAAACATAGGACTCCATAAAAACATTTTGGTTATAAATAGTGTCAAATAATGATATCTTAAGGAGATGAGATGAGAATTTGCATGACAAACCTAATATATTAGGTCTGAATGTAGAAGAAAGGGAACAATATTTTAGGTGCACCATCCCAAAAGTAATACTTACATTACTCCTCCCTTATTCTATTCTTGCATTGTATGTGGGTGTATCATTAACTACATCCTTTTTGGGGCATGTTCCATGGTGCCTCCTCACTGCTTTCTTGCCAGAGGAGGAGAAGCATTGGTCAGACCACTATGATCTGCTCAGTTCTTACATGTTCACGCAGATGAAAGGAAAATGAAAGGAAAAGAAGCAAGTGAAACAAAGCAGGAAAGAGATTAAAAGAAACGCAGACATAAAAAAAAAAATCTGAGGAATAAAGCTTTGCATAGTAAAATATATAAACTGATGCAAAATAAAATGTCATGGTGTTTTTTACTGGAAAGGCTGAACAGATTCTGAGTTAGAAAGCTACAACAGAAAAAGCAGCATAAAGTGATAGAACAGAGAAAAAAAGATTGAGTCATATGCTATGTGTCCATGGTAGCAGCAGATACAGAGTACATGAAAGCTACATGTTGGCAAGTTGTATCTCACGTAATACAGTTCTCACAGAATTAGTTGTGAGCTCTTCAAAACAGAGATACAGTTTCAAATGTCTGTCAGATTCTTAAAGATAAATTCCATTTCAACTCTGGTCTTAACTGAAACTTCAAGATAGAATCATAGAATCATAGAATGGTTTGGATTGGAAGGGACCTTAAAGATCATCTAGTTCCAACCCCCCTGCCATCAGCAGGGACACCTTCCACTAGATCAGGTTGCCCAAAGCCTCATCCAGCCTGGCCTTAAAGATCCTAGCCTGGCCTTAAAGATCCTAGCATAACAGAAATACAAAGATAAAAAATACATCTAATAGGACACACTCTTATAAGCTCTTGAGATCTAGGCTTTCTAATCCAACAGACGTATGATAGTGCACCAAGAACTACTGCAAGAGTAAGAAAAAAGCCTCCTTCTAGTTTAAGTGGTTTGCTGTGCCACTTACCAGGGACTTTTCTGTCTCATGGTCATGATGAAGGGCTTTTATTCTAGATGTCCATTTACTTTCCTGTATAGAAAAATCAAAATTAATTTTTGTTAATAACACATTAACATTTAGTTTGACATATGTAGGTTTATTTCTTGTCAATAACACATTATTAACATTTAGTTAGATACATGCAGCTTTGTTTTTTATAAAGCATAAATATCAGAAAGATTACTGATGATATGAAACTTGAGTAACCCCATATTTAAGACCTAGAACAGTCATCAGCTTTATACATCTGAGTGCGGTTTTCTTACCAGTCACTCGAGAAACTATGTCTTTTCTCCTTGATTTGCATATATAGTGACTGTGACTGAGAAATACGTAAGTATTTTGATACATCTCTGTGTATTAACAATAGCAGTCATAAATGCAGGGTTTTTTTTCCCCAGAATAATGCCATTTCAAGAACTCATTAACAATGTATTTTGTGTAATGATGATAAAAAATAGTATTAACATATGAGTTTGAGAGTGGACCGAAGTTTGATGAAAGAAAAATCAAAGTAAAGTTCACTAAGTTTTCTGTATCTTTGAGCAGAAGTGACCAAACTCCTGGATAATACCAGCATTCTACAAAGACCTTCACATCCCAAGAACCATGAAATAGATAATGCATGTCTCAAAGTGTCAAAAAAAAAGAAAAAAGTAGAAAGGTTTGTGGGTATTTCCAAAGACCACACAAGTAATTTTTTTTTTATAGGAACAAGACAGACATGCAGGTGAGTCTCAGAGCAATGGAACAACCTTGGCCTCAGTGGCCCTTCCTAGCTGTCTTGCTGATAGGTGGGACTTTGGATTGTCCAACAGATTTGCAATGGCACCGGCATCTGTGCTGGTCAAATTTATAGTCTTGATACAGAAATTGCACCTGACAAGCTCAAGTGCTTCATATGGTTCAAAAGCCACAGGCTGACAAATCCTGTCAGAAAGTTTCTTAACATTTTTTTTCACCTTGGAAAATTCAAATTTTTCCATACACAGCCTCACAGATCAGCAGACATAAATGGAAAACCTTCTGGAATTGAACCACAACCATACTCGGTAAAGCTAGATATATTTAATAATAAAGAATAAGAGAATATCAATAAATAAATAACAATTTATTTCTAAAGGATAAGGGAAATAATTCCTTGTTGTCCACTATAGAGATTGTACTAAATAGTAGTAAATTTTTAAAAACAGCTATTTTAGACATGGAGAGGGATGAGAATTTGACTTATGGATTTAAAATCCTACTGAGAGATGTACAAAAATGAAAAGAAAACAAGTAGTCTGTCAAAGGCAATACAGTAAGCTAAGTGTTACCTGTTTTTCAAGAAGTTTAACCACATTGTGATAATCCTTAGGACTCTGAGGTTTCTCTTCTGTAAATTCTTGGCTGTCTTTCAGTGTCCCTAAATTGGATTTTTGTTGCATATTGGACTTCTGTAATTCTAACAGTTGCTAAAAGGAGAAGGGGAGGGAAATTAAAAACTGTCATTTAATACAAAATTTACTTTAAACATAACTATGCAGAGATTGCATCAAATACTTCTCACATTTCTCATTAAGTTCAGCATTTATCAAATTTCATGTAATTATTGGTATATACATCTAACACAAATATACCTTGCAAATGTACACAGGACATAGCAACTCCAAAATGTAAGCTGCACTGGTAACGCTCTGTGTATTTGTTTTCTGACCCATCTTCCACAATTCTCTTCCTGGTGAAAACTCTGGAAAGCATTTCCAGATCATGTACTGAAAACACATGCAGCTCTACTGCCTGGGCTATAATGCAGAGGTTAGTCCCCTCCATGTCACTTATGAGAATATTGCTGTAAGGATATTTAACAGACAGCAATAATAACAATATCTACTCATCTATAAACAGGCATTCAAAGGTTGGGGTGTAAGAAAAAACTGACACACTTGCTGAAGGCATAATTAATTAATCCAAAACAATGCTATTAAAAAAATAACTGAAATTATGTTAATGAAGTAACAGTATACAAAGACACATTTATGGCTAAAACCCATTATTTTTAGAGTTTTGTAAGAAGACTTCTAAGATTACTACATCACATTTCAAATATGTGAAGTTCACTACCACCTACTGTAAGGAATTCATGCCTTCAAGTGTTGGAAAAATTTAAATAACTTACATTTTCTAACATTGAATTTCTTGAAGATAACTCCTTAAGCTCTTTCATAAACATCTCTTTCACTTTTTCTATTTCATCAGCCAATTTATCTTTTTCCTCCTCTTTCCATTTATGAAATGATTGTAGAATTTCTTCTTCTTTTGATTTTTGCTGTTCACATTCCTGAAATTATTTCAAAACCACTATTTGTTATTTTTCCCCACATGCAATACCAATTCAAGCACCCAGACTATGTGTGAGAAGCAGTCACTTTCAACGGGCAACACTGTGACATCAAAAAACACGAGAAAACACCAGTTTCTGAAGAATTCTGGGGTAGCAAACTATACATTATGCTAGCAAAACAAAATATGCTTCAAGAAGTTTTGGTAGTTCATTATTTTTCAGTGAAGAAGAACACATGAACAACCTTACTTGCTCATATCAAAGATCTGCCTGGTTCAGCATCCTGTTTCTCACAGAGGCCCATAAGCATATTGGTGGGCAAGGATAACACCAGGACAAGCAAATATGCTCATTCTCTTTAATAGCCGGGAAGCTGCCAGCTTTTTTCACTTCAGAGGACTTCCTCAGCTTGATACAGTTTTGTAAACTTAGTAACCTGCTATACATTTCTCCATATACTTTTGCAGTCGTCCCTTGTGGCTGCGCTCATTTTTAGCAACTCCAATATCTTTTGCCAATGAGCTCCACAAGCTGCACGAAGAGCCAAGTACTTTTTTTGTTTGAGTGTGGCTCCTGATAGGTTCATTTGATGGATGCTACTAGGTCCTGAACTGGAAAAGAAAGTGAATGACTGATATCTATTCATTCTACGTTACTCATGACTTTGCAGACATCAGTATCTCACTCTTCATCTCCACCAAGCTGTTGTCTCGTTTTCAGACTGACAACTCTGAGCATGCTCAGTCATTCTAAATACAGACTAATCACCCCTGTAGCCCATCTCCATAGCATTATAATTCTATCATATCCTTTTTGAGATGAAGGGGCCAGACCCACACACAGTATTTAGGCTGTGGCTGGCATTTTTTTCAGAATAATTTGTAATTTATTTTCTTTGCTGGCTGCTACTAAGCACTGGCCTGACATTTCCCTGGAACGTTGTAACACAACCTTAAGATCCTGCCCTTCAGTAATAACACCCAGTTCAGAAACCATCATTTTTAGATGAAGTTAGAATTATTTTTTCCCCACATACATTTACCCCACTGTATCTGTTAAATTGCTTTTGCCATTCCATTACCTAGTCTCTCATTTTCGTACAGTCCTCAACTCATTCAAAGTCCTGCATTTCACTGGCCAGATTATACACAGTTTTTAAGCAGCCCCTGCATCTTCCCATACACTCTGAATTTGTTCTCTAACTATGACAAGCAACCACTGTACGCTTATGAAGAATGGGATCTTCTGTTTCCTTCCACCTCAAAGGAGTAGGAGGGACCAAGAATTGGGAATATGACAGTTTTTATCCAAACTGCTTCCAGTAGTGGGTCTCCTAAAAAAAAAACCCACAGGGGAAAGATCTTCTGATCTTTCGATCAAAAGACAACAACATCATGATACCTGAATTGACAGTGGATGTCAGTCATGGCAAACAAATTGCAACCAGTCACACTTCACATTTCCATCTTCCCTGACATCCCAGAAAAACACAGAAGCTTTGAAAGCTTCTTGTTGTGTAACACAGCAGGCTGTAGCATCAGGACATTTCAGGCAGTCCCCTTGCAGCACTTAGGAGTCTCAGCTAAGACAATCGACTTCAAAACAGGCCCCTGAGGCACCAGAAAATCTACGCTGCACTGTTATGAAAACTCCAAGAAAAACAATGCTTCGGGGGCAGGAGAAATAGGTTATGGGTGTATCTCTCAAAACTGAGGCAGAGAATGAATGAGTAGAACACCTAGCAGATGTCCACATACGGCCAAGGCTCATTATTCTGACCCTGCTTGCACTCTTAGGTAAAACTGTACCCACTGTCTTCATTTGGTCACCCAGTTATTTTTGAAAATGGAATAAAACCAGGAAGCTGGATGGTCTCGGGAGAAGGGGAAGAGGATGACTGAAGAAAGGAGAGTCTGAAGCTGTGTTCAGGGAAATAAACTCTGCATGTTTTACAGAAGACTAGCTTTTCCTCTGAAAACAAAGAAGAAAATAATTAATGAGAGCGATGTTTTGTTGACACCCTTTAAATTAAAAATGTTGGGTCTCTTTCCAAACTTAGTGGTTGGTTTTATGTTTGAAGGTTCTCAAACCCCGCTAAGAAGTTCTGAATATTGGGTGATATATTAGGACAAGGTTCTCACAGGTTATGTTAACAATCAAAAACCCTGCTTTTGAATGTGATACAGGGCAAACTGCAATACCAAAAACAACATTTAAATGAATCATTAGAAGCATCTTGTCTCTTATGCCAAGAATTTGCTCCTCAGTGAATCACAAAACCCCCTCACTTTAAAAAAAATTCCATCCCTGTTTCAATAGCAAATTATCTGACTGTATTTACTTAAACAGAAATGAAAACTGAGATGATCTGAAATTATCAAGCTTTTAAAAAAACAGAAACAGGTAACTTAGAGACTCTTTTTTTCTCTTTATGAGCTAGTAAGCACTACCACAAGACTCAATATCATCCGAAATAAAGCCTTGCATATGATTACAAACAGAAAATAACTGCCTTTAAATCATTCAGTTTCAAGGTTTTTTATTCACACAGCAGTAGCTAAGATTACTTTCTGCTTTGGTTCTGTGGTCAGCCAAATTATAAGCATTTAGAGCCCACCATGCAAGGGCTTTGTTTCTTCTCAGTCTCTCTTCCTTCACTGCTTTACACCTCTGTTAGACAGTGAAGTTCTTCACAGCAAAGAATAAATCTTACTTGGCTTATAAAGTCACATATAAAATCACAGTCATATACAAGAAACATTTAATCATCATAAAGTATCATATGATTAAAACCAGCTTATATTTCACCTAGTAAGGTAATTTTATCTGCTCCAGTAGCAGGCCACACTCATCTCATGAACTGGCAAGTGCTAACATAAGTTTTGTCTTAAGTATTCATTTAAAATATGTCTGAAACAAAAGTAAGAACATAGCAGGTGTTCAAAATTATGGGGGGTAAGGGGGAGATGTGCTCTAATGCCCAAGCACGATTGCTGCCAGGCACACAAGCTGTAGATATATTTCTGTTCTGCTACAGTTACAAAATGAGTGAACACAGTCCAAAGTACTAATTCATGTAAGAGGTTCATATTGTTTAGCACACATTACCTTAGAAAACCTGGCCATGTTAGCCTGTTGTTCAGCCTCTAACTGGGACTTGGTGAGCTGCAACTGCTCCTTCAGTTTATCAATCTCATCCTGCAATTTGTCTGTCTTTGCTTTCCTCTTCTGTTCTGTTTGAAAGACACAATTTTTTAAATGTCTGTTTTAATTTCTGGAAATGTCATACTTGCTGCAAATGTGTTTCTATAGCATTTCAATTACATCTTCATGAAGTGTGACCCTCATAGACCATTTCCCCTCCCACCACCATGATTCTCCAAAGATGCTTTTAAATACGTGTGCTCTCTGGACTGCTAATGTTATCCTTAAAGACTGAAAAATGCCGGTATTACTGACTTGTGAAATAGTTTATGAAATATTTACAAGAAAAAGTATTACATAATCTAATTTCAAAGGAATCTAAGCAACACAGGCTCAAAAAAGGACATATGAACGACAAAGTGAACCTCAATTATTCAATTCTGTTAGCTATAATTTATTCTAAATAATTTTCCTAAGGAGTCCATTTGGAATATAACTCATTATTTATCAGGAATGAGTCAGGGGAAATGTCACTGTAAAAAAAAACATATTAAAATGTGCAAGAATTGTAACAATCTTCAATCTTGAAACATTTTCTCAATTTACCGAGAATTTGCTAGTCCATCATCTGGGAATCTGAGCACAATGCAGAATACTATTTCAGAAATATCTATATGGAGTATTTCCCTCACAGCCATTCCAGACTAATTCTTTATATGATAATTAGTTCAACTAGTTCTGCAATATCTTCTACTACCATTTTTATCAAGTGTAAAGTGCACAAGAGCTTCTTGCTTCTTTCTTCCAATATTTTAACATTTTCTTAGACCCCTCTCACTGTTCTTGCTGTTTGATTTGCCAGACAAGCTACAGTTCAGACCTCGCTAGATTCTTCCCACTCTTTCTCCTCCTAAATGCTCTTCTTCCCTGACTCAGTCCTAGTCACTGTGATTTGCCAGTATTTGTTACTTCCTAGCAATAAATCACAAGCAAGCAGCCTAACAGAAAGGACAAAATTTAGAGATGAATGAAACAAACTTTGAAAGCAATGTTTTTCAAACTAAACATTTTTCAATGAAGAGAGACGAAAGTATTTAAGTTAGTGGTATAGCAACCAAGATTGTCATAGATAAATGAAGTTAGATTATTCTTGACAATTTCTTTTTCTCACTATATTTTTTTAGAGTCAGTTTAGTTCAGGAGAGCCTGATCCCATTCGAACTGATTTCAGGTCAACTGGACTATTTCTTAACTGGTAATTCATATATATTCACAAAACGTATTTTCCTTAGCCCAACTTGTTCATTTTACCCACACCTTCACAACACACGTGCCTAAAGAGATACTGTACTCTGAACTCTGCTGCTGAATAAAGTACTCAGCTGCAATGCTAGTTTGAAAATGTATTGTAAATACATTTTTTTGAAATTATTTTTGCAGAGACTGAAACATATGTCACCCAATACATTTTGTCAGTCAGTGTTGCTTGCATTCACACAAGTTGGTATCTGCCACCTAAAAATGGAGAGTGAAAATCAATCTTCCCAGTTACACAAAATCATGGGCTGCATATCCTCACTATATTTACACTTTTCTAAACTATTTATCAAAATATTTTGATAACATCAAAGTACATACCGATCTGAGATTCTTCCGGATGACGCCTCTGCATGTGACTTTGTAAAAAGGAATAGTTCATAAAAGCCTTTTCACAAAACTGACACTAGAAAAAACAGATAAAAACATTTTAGTTATTATTAGTAACATCTGTTTGGTGAGCACAACGACCAAGGCTTTTAACAGGTTATTACACTTTGTCCAGATGTCAAAAGTGGGTAAAATTCCATTTCACAGGAAGAATGACTACAATTCTCAGTGCTAGATTTCTGTGAAGTTATTAAGATATTTGTGTTGTTTAATGATGTTCATGGGAAAGAATCCCATTGTGCTAGGTGCTGTACAAACTTTGAACAAAAAAGGCTCTGAACAAGTAAGCTTAAATTCAGATATAAACCACAGACAAGAGATGAATATAGATAGAGAAGTAAAAGGAAAAAGTAAGACAAAACTATTCAGCAAAAGACACACTGACTCCAGCCAACTAGCAGCTCAGATATTTTAAGACTGCTGTATCACAGCAAGAGAGAGCAACATACAGTCAGAAAAAAACCCAATAAAGATGGCTTTGACCATACATAATTGAGTTACAAGATAACAATACTAGAAGGACCACAGATATGTAAAAAGGTCAGACATTTCAACCAAAATAAGGTAACAATACACAATTTTGCAAGAAAAGGCACATATATCTATATATTAGTATGCTACTTATAGAAT
>NW_010321114.1:0-11879 GCF_000700745.2 Antrostomus carolinensis | reverse complement strand
CAGCAATAACACCAAGCTTTCCAGGTACACTCTGAAAGCAAGCACACTAACTCAACCTACCTTGGTTATAACACATACATACACTTACACACAAATACACAGGTATCACTGTAAGAGGAACAGTTCCAACTTCTTTCACTCTCAGATACACACAGAAACAAGGGACACATACGAACAGACATGACGGCATCACAGGAAAATAGACTTTAGGACTATTAGCCAGCAATCATGTTGCATAATCTGAGTCATAAACAGTCCAAGCTCCATGTTAACACTAGCTAATGACTTTGCTTTGTACAGATGCTCACTAGAAATGCAAATGTACATTTAAATTATGTGCAGGCACAGGCACATATAAGCACACACATACCAACTGGCACTTACAAAGAAACACACTCAGAGAGTCACAAAGATCTATGGAAAAAAGCTTTGATGCAGCAACCGTGTCTACATTGGTCTCCTGTCCATAAAAAAGACTCCTACCTACTCCCTTATGCATCTCCCATCAGCGGTGCCAGTGGGTGGCACCCAAGTTTTCTACCTCAGGGCAGAACTATGGGATCCAGAAACAAAAACACTGGCAGCCGTCGGCGTGTTATTTGCACTGGCACTCCCATTTGTTGCTACTGCTTACGGAACCACACAGGTGTTACCAAGGGCAAAGGATGATTGGACAAGTTCATTTACACTCTGTGTGTCTATCTGCTTGCAAAACTCAGGAAGCAGGAAAAGAAATTGTACTTAATAAGATAATTCTGAAGTGCCTTTCAGTGTTACTTTCCAGGCCAAAACCGAATGAATTCTCATACTTAGCTCTTTCTGCAGCTTTTGCAATTCCTACATTTCCAGCCTCACAACAAGAGTGGTAACTCAGAAATACACAGATCTCACGTTATACATCTCCCAACTATTTTTTGCAGTAGGGCATCCATGGATGTTATGTGGAACTAATATTTTCAATGGACAGGTGCATACTTGCCATACAGCAGAAAGCATATCGGTCATGCCCAAATACTTATTTTATTATTTGGAGACAGTTTTCCAGTATCAGGCCAGGATGAGGGGGACAAAAATATCTTAAGAGGTTCAAAAGCTCACTGGAATTCTGATTTTGTCTTTTTTCCTTATGTTGTACCAAGACCAGTGCTGTCTACATCATGAGCACAGGAGAATATATTGTATATTCCTTCAATTTAGAATTTGCACTGAATAATTTGTGCAATCACAAGTAAATGTAATCTTAGTTATTCCACTGTTTTTTTATTACCCTCTTACATACACTGAAATCCACTCACTGGAATTCTTCATTTCTCGTCATTGTTTACTTTCAAAACCATATTTGCTTCAACAGTCTGCTCTCCTTGCCTGGGCCTATCTAATCTTTCAGATTATTCTGATTTCCTCATCCTTTGGTTGAAACTCATTATTTTCATAGTTCACACAAAACCTGGAACTCCCCTTTTCTCTTGGACGTGCATTTTTTTAATCAGGTCCTCTATTATGCGGCACACCAATGTGACTTAACACCTTATTTAAGAAAACTAGTTGGCAGTGCAATACAGAAAATCAAACATGATAGGTAATGAGCACAGTACTAGGTCACTCTTCCTGCAGAACACCAAGGCTCAAGGTAAGGGTGGCACGTTCCCGCTCAGTTTCAGACTCCAGAGCCTTCCTGAAAGACACCTTCCCTTTCATAGCAGTGATGGGAAAGCAAATGAGCTTTTCTAGAACAAACCTTCTCAACACAAGGGACTGGATGGGAGCAACAAGGGGCTGTGAAGGTCTTTGTAAATGAGTTTTGAAAAGGTACTTGTTCCCCTGACTAGAGCTCAGAAGGGGGGAACAGGGTTTCTGCTAAACAGATTTGGAGAGATGTGTGAGCTTTTGCTGTGGCGGAGGGAAATGAATGTGAATCAACCAAGACACAGTGGCCTAGAGGGCAACGCTCAATGTATTATTAACAGTGTTCAGATACTGCACAGTTCCAAGCAAGAATGATGCCAGCCAGGCCTTTCTTTGACTAATACCTAAATCCAATGCCCCATGCCCAAACTAAACATTCAACAAAGACCCTGGTATCTAGAAACAGCAGAAGCAGCTGCCCTTAGACAATGAGAGAAGGAAGGCAAAACCTTAGCAGAAGGTAACCTACAGTCAAAAGCATTTGCAAACTGCCACTAGCAGACTACCTGGTGACCTGTGCATGGCACAGCAGTTTCACAGCCTGGAGACAGTTAATTAGCCCCTATATCTGCCCTGCACTGAGCTTACTGCTCCTCTGTGCGCATTTGCAGACAGGATGGACACCGGGGAAAAAGGTGGTGGGGCTTTTTTGCAGCCATGTTTGTTTGCCAAGCTGATGGGCTGCCCTTGCCATTTAGACAAAGCATAGAGGGCAACGTGGGTACAGGAGTAAGCTGCTAAAGATGGCAGTTGTGGGGGCTGCTTAAAGCAGTTCAGAAAGCCTCAGTACTGAATGTGAATATGGTTTTGTGAATGCAGCCGAGCTGAATTAAGTGCTCACCACTGTCAAAAGAAGGCAGTATTTCTTCTCTCTCCTCTCTTCCCATTCCTTGTTTTGCTTCTAGCTGTGCAACTGATCACTTGCTAAACTGATTCAAACCACTAAGCAGGATAAATTAACTTTTCTTTTGCCATGGTAATTTCTTGTCACTTTAGTGAGTGGTATTAGTTCACTAAGCAATTCAACAAGTGCCAACGCAGGCTGGAGGAAAGGGCAGGAGCACATGCTCAGGGAAAAATCTCCCACTACCCAGGGTGGCAAATGCCTCATTTGTCTGAAGCTGTATTGTGAAACCATTCCTGGTTTCAGCGCAGATCCACAGGCACCGTGTGCCAGCATAAGCCCTACTGTGATTTTTCCAGTCCCCTGTCATGATCCACAGGCACCAGCATAAGCCCTACTGTGATTTCTCCAGTCCCCTGTCACTCATTCCCACACATACACTGTCCCCTCAGCACTAGCACAAGCATTCACACGGTAACGGGGTAAACTGGATTGGGAAGGTGATCTGCCCTAAAATAAGCAAACCTCTCTTGCATTTTATGCACTTAATTTCTCATCAGGATCCACTTATGCTATTTAAAGTGCCAAGACCTAAGAGTCAAGAATGCTGAGTGACAGACATTGTGATGAAGACTGAAAAGAAGGAGAAATATAGTGTCTTATGTGTCCATGGAATATATGAGAACAGATGGCTTGAGAACTGCATGCACAGAACCTGCTTGCTCCTGCCGTGTTCAGGAAGATAAGATGTTGTACACATTCATGGTAAATACACAGTTTTGCCAGTGAATATGTCTGACTTGGGAACTAACATCAGTTCCTATCATCAATGCAAATGTGTAAATCCCTGAGTACTGATTAGCTATTCTATCTAAAGAAACAGCAGATTAAATTGATTAAATATTACAGAAATAAAGTCCAAGATTCCTTTGGATCTTCATTAGACCTTTTAAACTGTGCTATGAGCTGATGTGGAAGTTAACGGTGTGCATTAACTGCACCACTTTATTACAAAAACATTCATGCAGGTGTTTTTCATGCACTAATTGTGAGGACCAACTATAATATGACTGCAGGCACATAAAGAACAGCTGAGTAATTACTCACTTCAGCAGCAGCAGCAGCATACTGCCTGACCAATAAAAGACAAAATAAATCCTTTAACCGTGATGCCTTCTATTTAATTTCTTACAGTGGCAGAACCATACTCTCAAGCTTTTCCAGTCACTATTTCTGTATTGCTTTTATTATTTTCCTCCCCTTTTATGTGACCTTTGAACATGGGCACCAGTCAAGGCCCAGGCAGCCATTACACACAAGCGCACTGCCCTGGCTGTGCGGCTGAAATGGGGAGAGCAATCAGGGAACTGCAGGGACCAAAACGCCAGTGAAACCACCATGTGTGGGCTCAGGGCAGCCGAGCAGTCGTGGACATTGAATATGAGAGAACAGGGAGAAGAAAAGCACCATGGAAAAGCAAACAGAAACAGGGATTTCTTCTCCTGTAATGTCCATCATTTTGCTAAAAGCAGGGTCCAAAGCAAAAAATGAATCCCACAGGTTTCAAGCCTAACAACTTGATACCATAAGAACACATTTCTGCAAAAAGCTATGTATTTGTTAGACTACATATCCTACCTCTTCTGCCTTTAGAGGACCTCGGTGACTATTTCCAGTGCCAAGACAGCGGATCATTACATTTTTGCAAGGTTTTCCCAGCCCATCAGGTCATCTCATCTCTCACCATAAGGCACCTCTGGGCTATCAAGCAGCATCTCCAACTGTATAGGATAGGAAATTCTGAACAGTCAACCCAGGTTATAACATACCAGAGCCGCCTTCCTTCTGCCCTGAACAAGGATTACTGATTATATTCTGCAGCTTGCTGTACTGGCTGTAATAATGTCTCAGCTATAAAGATTAGGTACTGTAACTCACTTCTGCAACAGCTGGTAGCCATAACATCCTATAAGAAAATAAAGTGTTTCAGAAAATCACATACAGTGACTCAAGATTTTCCCTTGGTCCACAATCAGGAGCAGTACCTGAACATCAACCCTAGGATAACTGCTACAGAAGCATATTAAAGGAGTGAAAGAAAATTAGACTGACCACTTCTGAAGAGCCAGACCATAGAAAAAAAAAAAAGGAAATAATGAGGTCCATGCTGCTATTTAAGCAGGTAAATTACTTAGAGCAAACTTGTCTCCTTTTCAAGGGAGCAGAAAAAATAGGCAAATTCAGCAGTCGTTACTGCATTGAGAAATACAAGTCAGGAGGGCTCTGCACTGCTGTGTTTTTACGCTAACAAGGTTAGTCCAGACTGGCACCATATCAGTGGAGATAACACAAGTTCTCATGGTGCTAGATTTTGCTTAAACTCAGATCATGTCACAAAAATTAATTTATGTGAGCAGTGTGAGGAAGTCTGAGTACAGAAGTGTGAAATGGTACAGAAACTGAATGCTGATTAAGATAGAAATATTTTTTTCTAATGCAGACACAGCCTACTATAGTTTCTGAAAAATTAACATATATCTTGATCACACTCTCCCTGAATTAAGGCCATGAAAAGTAATTCCTCACAGGTAATCAACAAAATAAAAGTTAAAATGATAATAAAAATAGTGAGGAATACTTTAACCTGAAGCCCCTAGTGAGCAGGCTGTTCAGAATATGAAAAGTCTAGAGGCCAAACTCTCAACAGCACACTCTTACCCACGACTTCATTTTGTGTAGTCAAAATCATAACTCTACTTTTGAAAATGCCAGCCATTCTGTCTCTTTCTTACTAACTTCTGATTTGGTGGTAACTGCCAGTACTAAGCCTGCATCAAACCCTAGCACAAACTCGATACAGACACTTTGAAAAACTATGGCGGCAAAAGCTGTGACAGGACATAAGAAGAATGAAGGAGTTTTTCAGAGGACCATGTATACATGTAGCTCTTGTAAAAAACACTACATGATAAAAATACTGCACAATATCACATTGCTGCGTAAAGGCTTAAGAAATGGAATGTGAATCTGCTTTCATAAATGCACAGCCACAAGGAAACTGAGCTGAAGCTGTGTACACAACTTTAGCTTCACAATTTCCCAACTTCTGGACATTTCTTGGTGTATTTAACGTATTTGTTTATAATTTGATCAGTAGCTCATACACACACACAGAGATACATGCAAACAGGATAACACATAGAAATATACAGATACCTGCACCACTTTGAATTACAGTTAGCTTCCTTAACAATCAAGCAACAGTGATGGTAGTCAAATGCTAATTAGTTCTGAATCCAGCCCTAGGCATGTATTACTTAACCAAACACTGAACATATTTATACACACATGCATAGCATTGCTCTGCATTGTTTCAGTGAACTGAGACTAATTTTATACGAAACTTACTTCCTTTGATTATTTTCTTCCTCTTTAAAATGTGCCTAGAAGTTATTTTGTTTAAATCAACCTGTGTGTAGAAGATATCTTTTTTTTTTTTTTTTTTCTTTTCCCCCCTCAAGCCCCCAATACCATTGTGGTCACAGAAATTTACTACTGTAAGTAACTTCAGTACAAGCAGTAAGTACACACACAGATGTATATACATACACACACGTATAGACTTTGTGGTACAGCTATATCCTAGTTCAGGTCACATTTCTGTTAATGAAAGTCTTTTTAAAAAAATAAGTATTCATTAGCTAATCTTCCAGCAGTGTTTTCTCTTACTTACCTGAATTGCACCACTTCTCTTGCCCTGCGGTAGCCTCTTCCTGAAGCTTGCCTGCTGCCTGTTCCCTGTTTGTCTGAGGCCACTCCTGATAACGCTGATGGTTACCTTGTGTGGTTGTAATTCTTATGACTAAGTTCCTCCTCACTGATTTTCCTACCCCAGACCTGCCCAGCTTCAACTCTTTACTCCTCAAGGTCTTCTCAGCCGTCTCCCCAGGGAGATTGCTTGAGTGTACGTCCAACACTCGAGCTGACAGGTAGGCACACACTTGTAAAACGGGTCCGCCTGGGTTCCATGCACCAGCTGCTTGCGTGCTGACAGAGACAGGCAAAGCAAAGAGTCCTTGGGTGGGAACCTGGAGCGTAATTTGAAAGGCAGGCAAACACAGATCAAGGGGGATAGGCTAACGTAACAAACCGAAATCATACACTTCACTTTACAGGTTTACATGTAGAAAAAAAAGAGTTCTTGAAACAGAAAATTTGTGCAAAACCCCTAAGACTCCAGACGCTGAAAAAGCTTTCTATCAGGAACACAATCTGCAAATGAAGAAAGAGAGAAAAGATGAATAATACCAAAAGATGCCACAACAGACAGCAGCAATGCAGCCTTTTGTTAACATTCTGCCTTACTTACTCATATCTCTCCTGCTCGGGCTGTCCACGCATTCTCCCAGCATTTCCAGCCCTGCCATCAGCTCTCCCCCGCCCTTTCCTCCCACCAGTCCAGCCCAAGCTCCCACACAGCCCTGGCAATGAGCCTCACTCACAAAACCCCTTCAAAATCCACTCTGAGCTCCCCAATCAGATAATATTCTTGAACTTGCCCTGTGACCTTTTCCTGCTATGATGCCTTTCGGGTCACCATTGTTCTCAGCTGGTGCCCTCAGTCTTCAGCGGCTGTGTGGTGTAATCTTCATGACACTGCAGCTCCTCAGCATTTGAGTTCAGGGGACTTTCTTCCCACCCAATCCCCATATACAAGTCCCAGCTGTTGGCCTGCCCTCCCCTATCACTGCAAATTCTTGTGTTAAGAGTTCCAGATTCCTGACTCCTGGTTATATGAATCTGTACAAGATTATTTGCTTACCTACTTCATACAAGTGAGAGGCAGTTGTATTACAAGAGGAAACAACGTGAGACCTATCGTTGAGAGACAAAGTTCATTTCACAGTCAACAATATGCTGCAGGTGGCTTTGGTAAGAAGTAGAAGATGATATGATCGCTGCCAACTGTATGAGGAAAACTTACCTACTCCTGTTAACACTTTGGTGCTGCATATATTATTTGGTTGTGGGAAAATTTTAGTTGCAGTAGAGGCACTAGCTTTAGATACGGAAACAATATAGTTAATTTATCCATAAGAGAGACTACATATGAATATATTTGTACATCAGTACATTCTAAACTTCTCTCTGGGATTATTCTTCCAGGTGGCATTTACTGTCCATGAGTACAAAATGGTGAAAACCAGGAGTGGTTTTCTTCATTGCTTGATCTCTCTACAGAGACTGGCAGCAGTGGGCAAAATAATATTAGTGAAACAGCTCTGAGACGTGGACTTTCATGCCCTAAGAAACCAGGAGAGACATCTTCCAGACTGAAAATTTTCTTAAGCTAGAAAGATCACTCAAGCTGCAGAGGGTGGGCTCAGACTCTGGTTTCAGCTTTCCTTGTATTCTGGTACTAACTTGCATTGACTCTCCACAGTGTTTTGTCCATGAAGGAACAGGGGATCTGTCTTGTACTTCATTCCCCATTAAAAAATAGCTAAAATGCAAAGGACAGTTCCTAACTTAAACAAGTTCTATACGTTACTTTCCACAGGCACCTTCCCCCTGGGCACCTGGGGGAAAATATTCAGATTCCTGTTTAAAAATATGATAATAGACAATCTTCCTCTTTTTGCTCCTTCTTTCTCAGTTTCTACAGCCCCGAGTTGTAGAAGGAAGAGTGGGAAAGGCAAAGGGTTAATATTCAAGGTATGCATATGCAAAAGGAGCAACCACTGCTGCTTTTAGTTTCCCCAGTCAATCTTTCTGCTATGCTCCCAGTCAGACTGGTTGGAGAAGATATTTTAATGGTTCAGGCCTCATAATCTTCTTTACTGATCCACAGGCTCCTCCCCCTGTTTAGTTAAGGGACAGCAGTCATTTATTGTCACGTTTTGTCCTGTGAAAAACAAACTTCTGCTGTAAGTCTTGTTATGTGTGCATATCCACAAAGAAAACACCGCTGGTCTAAATGCCTCTCTCCTCTCTCTATTTTCCTTAAGCCAGTATGATCAGGCACACTGAAAGGCAGTGGACTGGCAGTCTTATTAACACAAACGTCCTCTTTATCTCCAAGACAGCTATAGCACACCTAACAACCATCCAAACCACACAGCAGCTGCTCAGTGGCCTCAAGATGTGTTTCTGGGACTGAGCAGCAATTCAACTCCAAACCATTCAGTCTTTGTCCTGTGTGCTGGGACTGCTAACAAGGCTGCTAAATTTGCAGTTCAAATTGCAGGAGGTGAGCATACTCCAAGTAACTGCTGCTGGACCAGAAAAAGCAAGCTTCATTTGAAAGGATTCCCTTCTTAAATGTCGTTGTGGGATTCACTTTTTCTGCAGGAATTTAGAGGCGATAAGGTCTCTGACTTACTTTCACATCCTAATGTCAGATTTAAAACTGCGCCTTATGACTCATAGGCTGTGACTGATCTTCTGGTCAGCCTAAGTCCACAGAGGTTGAAAGGCTCAGTACCTGTGCTTTTGTTTCTGCAAGGCAGCCATTCATCCCTGAATGGGGTAAGAATCAGAACAGATGATACAGAAGTGAAAGAAAACTTCCCATCATTATCTCAAGTCTCTGTTCTGCCTCATGACCTTTGCCTCTCAAGATGGTAAGTCTTCTGATTTGAGAACAATTCATTTGCCTATTTCATATTCAGATTTTTCTTGACAATAGTAATTCTAGTGCTATTTTCAGTTCATCCCTGCAGTTTTTGTTGTTTAAAATTTCCAAAGGAACAAAGGCTAGGAGCGGGTAGCATTACATGAAAAGAAATAAAGAAGAAAAAAAAGAGCTTCTCCTTATAAAAATGAAATTACTGAAGGATTATGCATCAATCTTCATCAGCCAGTTGAAGTTCCAGTAATTTGCTAGCACTTCCTCTATTCAGAGTTAGGCACATCTAATAATAGTCTTTTTCCCCCACTTTCCTGAAAAATTAGACCTTATCATTCCCAACTCCTTTCTTAAATGTAAATAGAAATTTCATTTGCACAGTTTCATGCACTCACTGGCCTAGTCAGCCTTCCCTTCTCAAATGAGATGCTCAGGAAAGATCCTGAAGGTTGGTTAGATGCTGTAAGTAGGCTACAGTACTGTTTTGCCCTTTGGTTTCTTTGGCAGATTTTCGAAGCCCAGAAGCTGGGATTCTCTTAACACAGCTGAAAAACTAAATTAAGGGCACAGTTGTCCTAGGTTCTCTGTGTAGTTAATACAAGGTCATAAGAAGTTCTGTAAAGCAATTCAAGTACTAAAATCCTCTCTGCCTACATTGATGTCACAGGTATAAAGGGTAACGTAGTCCCTGTCAGAAGTTAGATGACATACATTTGGGCTAAATTCTCTTGTTGTCCTTCTTAAAAAACCAACCAACCAAACAAAAACTTCCCAGAGTAGGAACTCTTTGGGTTCCCCAAATCAGTACTTATCTGCAGCGTAACTTGGTAGCTTGGGCACAGCCTCTCCCAGAACTCCAGGGTTGACAGAAGAACTTTTAGCATGCAAGTTAGGTGCAGCACATATCACATGCATTCGGTTCCACTCTGTCTAGTTCCCAAGTGCTTTTGTCCTGAGCAACCAACATCCTGAGCACAATACATCTGCATATTCTTCTGTTACTTTTACCTTTTCTCTTTCAGTTTCTTACGTTCTTTTTGCTAAATATATAGTTTCCTTTAAAGTTCCTGTTCTTTGCCACTGCATTTTTACACTGTTCACATTTTCCAGTGAGAACCCAACAGCTGCTCCTGGCAAACCCAGAAGCTGCTGAACGGACCTATAGTGACCTGAACACCCAGTCTCAGTACGGAATAAATTGCGGGGCTTGGCACAAAAAGAAGCAGAGAAGGCAGCTCCCCATTGGAAAGGAAGCCCGTAGAAACCTTAGAAGAACTAGGAAGTATGTATCACCAAGAGCTATCACACTGTTACATAAAAATACATTTAAGAACCATTCCATTGAATAATATAATGTTTGCATCTGTAACTCACCCTCTAGCACATTGCTGTGTGCTAATTATAGTAGAGAAAAATCACAAATAAACTAAGATATGTTGAAACAAAATATGCTCCTGTCTGCCAGTGTCAATGGAAATGGATTCTAGCACATTTATGGCTATGCAGTAGCAAGGTGGCTGCTAAACTATTGGAATTACATGCATAAACAGGTGGTATTTTCTGCCCAGGTTTTCAGAGAGTAATGAAAAAAGCAACAGTATTAAAAAGCAACAGTATTAAAAAGCAACACCACTAGATCAAAAATCAGTCTCTTAAACACATACTCACACATGTACAGAAGGAGGCAGCACCTGGGAGACAGTTTAAAGGCACAGAATTTAGGAGCTGGCGTTACCTAAGAAATGACTGTCCCACCTCAAGCCAAGGCTCCACCAGCTTTGTACCATGCCTCAGACAGTTGGCAGTGAGAAATGGGAAATGAAAGACTGCAACAGCATAAAATGATACCTTCGTTAGCACTTTCCCCAGCCACCAGCAGCCTGTGGTTCAAGGATTTACTTTGCCAAATGTAGGTTTCTCTTTCATAAGCCAGAAGGATATGCTTAATTGCTTTTGACCCCCTGCAAAACTTTAGCAACGCAATGCTCTGTGATAAATTCCACAGCATTCATATAACCTGGGTGAATAAATACTTCATTTTGTTTGTTTTGAAGATGGATTGTCACCTTCAAGCTAGCTACTCCATTGGCAGTGAAATGATAGCAAGAGATTAGTAAATTTCATACATGATGAGAATAGTAAGTCACTCATTTAAGAACAGGGCTAAGGTTGTGTCTGTGTAGATGAGAAAGGAGAACAAGAGACAGCCCAAACCGTTTAAGGTTTGGATATTGATCTGGAATGGAACACGATTCGGGGTATGAGCAATTCAAAGAAGGTACCTGACTCTCACCCTGTTATATATATACCAGGTAATTCCCAGTATCAGCAAACTCTTGACAAACTTTTGAGTCCTGCTGCTCAGTCATCAGAAAACTTCTAACCCTTCTTTGCCTACTCTTGTAAACACCTTCTCTGATTCCTTTTTTTTTTTTTTTTTTTTTTAATGAAGACAAAGATCATAGAATCACAGCACAGTTTGGGTTGGAAGGGATCTTTAAAGGTCATCTAGTCCCACCCCCGTGCAGTGAGCGGGGACATCTTCAACCAGATCAGGTTGCTCAGAGCCCCGTCCAGCCTGACCTTGAATGTTTCCAGGGATGGGGCTTCTACCACCTCTCTGGGCAACCTGTGCCAGTGTCTCACAACGCTCACAGTAAAGAATTTCCTCCTTCAATCTAATCTAAACCTGGCCTCTTCTAGTTTAAAACCATTGCCCCT
>NW_010321113.1:34366-34693 GCF_000700745.2 Antrostomus carolinensis | reverse complement strand
GAATATTTCCCGGACTGCTGGAGTGAGGACTGCCGCTGGGCTGTGACCCCCACTCCCGAAAGCAGCATTCCTACAACCCGCGAAGCTAAGTGAGGCTTCGCAGACACCACCTGGAAGTGTCCTACAAACTCGGAGGCAATTCTCTCCCTGCCCCTAAGGAAGAGCTCTCCTCCCCTCCTCGCCCTGCTTCCCCCTCCGCCCCCTCAAGCGACACTCCGCGATGCTCGTTGGGAGGGTGGGATTTTCGATTCACGGAGGAAATGGTTCAGAAGCCGCTTCTGCGGGAGGAGACGCAGCTCCTCGACTTTATGGGAGAGAAAATCTTCG
>NW_010321113.1:34029-34319 GCF_000700745.2 Antrostomus carolinensis | reverse complement strand
GCCGAACCCCCCGCGCCCGGTGGCGGGGCGATGGGGCGGCCGGGGCTCCCCGGTGGGGCAGGACGATGTCCTCGTCGCAGTTGAAAAGACGCTGGAAATGCGAGAGCAGCCACTAGAGCAAGGTTTGGGATCTGTTTTAGGTGCTTCGTCCCCGAATTCTTTGAAAGCTGCTGGGAGGGGAAATTGACTGGGTGACAAGGGCTTTTGGCTCGGCTGCTGAACTCGTTCAGGAGGCTTTCTTTCGAGGGACATTGGGCAGAGGTCCAATCCCAAAAAACGCTTCAAAGGAA
>NW_010321113.1:0-33975 GCF_000700745.2 Antrostomus carolinensis | reverse complement strand
TGTGCGTGCGAAAGGCAGAAAGTGTATTTCTGCCGACTGAAGTTGCTCCACACTTAATTAACGCTGCTCCCGAGCTCGCAGTCTTCTTAGAAAGCTGCTTTTTTCTTTTTCTTTTTAAAATTCATTACATTCTTACAATCCCGTTGGCAACAGCTTTGAAAAGTGCTAATCGGTGAGCCGGGCAGGCTCACCCCACGCGGGAGGGACCAGCGGCGGCTCCCGCGGCCCGGGGCTGATGAGGGGGTGGAGGGAGGTTGCAGCTGAATGGACACACCGAGCAAAGGTGTCCTCTCAAAGGAAAGGTGGCCAGCAAGGACAGTGCCTTCAGCCTGCAAATGAGGTGTTGAAGTACTAACTCCGCCTGCTTTCCTGCCTCCGATTGCAAGGAACGGACTATCAGATTTTGAACTGCTCGGAGAAAGAAGTTTGAATGCTCAGAAATACAGAGACTTTCCCCTCTTCACTGCTGCCCTTCTTACATAGCTCTCACGTTTTTTTAACCTCTCAGTCGCCTCCTCTCCGCCACTCTCCAGAGATTTTTTTTCATGCTCATACCTGAAGATCAGATGTGAATGCCTGGCAACAGGTAGGAGTTAAAGTCATCGACCTGGTGTGAAGATGTTGCATATCACTGCAACCTTTGCCAACCAAGACCTTCCCCAAACCGTCCCCAGCAAACAATTGCCTCCTCGGAGCTGCCAGGCCAGTTCTGTGAAAGCCACAAGTATTTGCCTGTAGACATTGCTGGTTTGTCCAGATAGATAAAGTGGAATTGCTGAACAGCAAAGGGGGTGAGGAATTTAGCTGGGCAATGCAAACAGTACATCTCAAGGAGGAAATCCCAAACTGTTAAGAAACTGGTACCTGAAGTGTCAGTAAGAACCATTATCACTGTCTGCTGTGTGTGTTTGCTTTGGATAGTCCAACTATTACCACACTAAGAATGGGGCTTAATTTGCTTATCCATATACATATGAAAGGACAAAGCCAGGGAAAACACTTGCCAAATACAGTTTTCAATTGCTTACTGTGCTGAATGCAGGCACTTTGCTAATTCTGTACAGCCATCTTCTGTGTCACGACAAATATCCTTTAGAGGGGTCCAGAGCAGGACTTCCCTCCAGAGCACTGGTGTCACTCACACACACAGTAATGCAGCCCTTGCTCAGCAGCTGGGGAGTTGATCAGTCTCATGCACCAAGCCTAAGATTTCCAGCAGTTTTCTGTTTTAATGCCCACTTTGACACTAGGTCACATCTACTTTCAATTAAACTCAACAGCCTGTGGGAACAGCTGCAGGCTAAATTTACCTCACATTTTGCCAAGCACAGAATTTTTAGAAGAATGAATGAATTGAAAACACATGCAAGCAGCATATCTTTATTAGAAAAAAGTTTTCAAAACTCTGAATTCTGAAAGACTGGATCCTGAAAAATATGCTTTCACTGAGGACATCCTTGAAAAAGTAGGTGCAATATATTTGTTTCTAGTTCTGTCCAGTCTTTTGTGTCTTCTCCCTTCATGACACAGAGAACCAAAAATTCAGTCTGACCTGTTTCTGCTCATAAATGGAAAAAAATTACTTGATGTCAAAATCATGATGTGGAACTTGCTTCTGTTCTGGATAGTTACTGTGTACCCAAACATGAGTTGAGTTACAAAACACATGGGAGTTTATAATGTTTTATAGACATTAAATCACAACCTGGCTAGCATTTGCATTCATGTCAGGCCCTGCTAAATTTCACTTGTTGTGGCAGACATTAGATTTTTTCTGACTGTGTGAGTCAGGAAAGAAAGATGAGGGACTTCTAATTATTAGCCAAGGTGCCGAGTTTCCACATCACTACGCTCTTGTCTCGTGGCAGGTAAATATTCCAAGGTACATTTTATTCACTATTATGGCATATCAGACAGTGGGTGTAAAAAAACTATTACAAACACATCCAAGTTGAAATATAGATAAACAGAACAAAAGATCGTCCTCCTTTTGCCTCTTTTTTTTTTTTTGTTCTTAAATTTACAGTAGGCAATGATATTTCCTGTTGTCAGTGATACTATATAACATTATTACAGACAACAGGAGAAACTGTGTTGCCTGCTAGAGATAATACACATTATACAGAATAGACTACTTCCAATATCCTTCAATTAAACTTTATCAAAAGATGAAAGCCAAGAATAAAACATGGTTAATGGTCTTAGTTAACAAGTCTTTTTCTTGTCTGTTAATATTTGTCTATTTTGTTTTTAATTTGCAGTTTGGTAGCAGAAAGACAAGTTTGTTTCATAGCATAATTGTTGGCTTCCTATCAAAATGCTCATGGGAGAATTGACAGCAGTTTAAAATAAAAAACTCAAGAAAATATTCACATCAGCAGTTTTCTTCATATAAAGGGTGGGAAAGGAAAGAGAGAGACCAAAGAGCTAAATATGAAAGAAAATAGTTTTCAGCCTTTTGTAAAATGCACTCACTGATTTTGGGCTGAGCACACATTTTACCAGCTGGAATACATTTAAAATAAGATGTGTGGATTTTGCCATTTGGTAGCAGAGAAAAATGCACTTGTGAAGTCAGGCTTAATTCAATAAAGTTATGTTACAAATACTTTCATATAATTTATTGTGTTTCTACAGGCACAGAAGGGATCAGAAGGTAATAACTGCATCTACTAGATACATTTTTTGCACATAATTTAGCTACACCTCCCCTATTATTAGTAGTCATCATGGTCTCGCTAAAGCTGGTATCCTTTCCTTACTATTTTTTTTTTTTTTTCAGCTGCCATCTCTATCCTGACTGCAATAACTTCTCTGATAGAATCTGTGTTTGGCCTTTGTTGGACAAGTTTTCATTTTCATTGAAACACTGATGTTACTGGAACTTTGCCTGGGTGATGACTGAGCTGAAAAGTCAGTGAGACCTCAATATGTGCCTTCATGGTAAGGTGCTTGAGGACAGGAAGGAGAAGCAAGGATCTTGATTATGGGCAGATCTCAAGGCTGATTTTGCTATGGCGCTTCCACTGCCAGCATGGGTTTCTCTAGGTTGGCATTTCAGTTCTCTGAGGCATAATCTATATTTCCAGAGAGTGTAATACCCAGCAGAGAAAGTAGGCAATGTTTTTTCCCTTCCCACTGCTGCCAAAAAATGCAAGATAAGACTCAATAAAGAGAATAGGAATAGGGAATAAAACATAAGCACTTGGCTGCTGCCAAACCCAGTAAGTGCTTACAGGTACCTTACTGTACAGGCCCCTGCATGCCTGGGTATGCATCTCATACATGCCCTCAGGCTCTGTATGATTGACCACTTTGGAGTCTTATCCTTCTGAGTTCCTTATGAGCTTGGTTCTGTTGATGCACTTTGAGGGTTCCCTATGTACACTATTGGGGTTTAACTCCCCACACAATGTATGGGAAACTGCTTTTAAATGAATGATGAGAGGAATGGAGCACTGTATCTTAATTTCCTGTGGAATCACCACTCACCTGGCACCCTACAAGGCAGGAATTCCAAGTAATCAGCGCAGAGGTGCCCAAGCCAAGAGAGCAGAATTTCAGTCACATTACTCCGAGGTGTCACCCAGCTGCTAAATGCACACAGGCAAAACTACACATTTGCTTGGTTGGATTCATGCCAATTAACAAAGAGATCTGTATCTTCACAGAGATGTGAACTCTGATGAAAGCTTCTTCTGCAATGGGAACATTTACAAAAACTGCTGTCTTGGATAGATACTGTAATGTGTAACATGATGTGAGCTTTGCCTTGTTAACTGGGACATAATAATAATCTACACTACCTAACTGCCTATTTTCTTAAGTTTTAGAAAGCTAATTGCCCCTCAAACCAGCAATAGATACAAGAGTTTCTGTGAGGAGGGGTGCAGAGGCAGATTGGAAATTTGTTGCCGTAAGAAATCGCTAAAGACAAATTTAACTTCACATGTGCAACACTGGCAACCAGAATCTCACAAACTCAGAATAACCTTTACATTTTTTTGATTAGTACAAGAATATGTTCCTAGTATGAGTAGAGACTGCATGTTTTCTTAAGGTTGCATTTACATTTGACAGGTATCTTTCCTGTTACATAAAGCTGATCTGTGTCACTGAGGTAGTAGGATGGATTATTCTAATAAATGAAATTCAGAAGGGAATTGTAGCACACTTATCCCAGACTCATAAACTAATTAATTAACAAAAGATTGTTCAGTGCAGAACCTGGTACAAGAAGGCTTGCAAACTGAAGTCACAGAACTGCACATTACTTGTCTTAAAAGGTATTGCTTTACAACACAGTTTCTGCCCGTGGAATCATCCTGGAATACTTTTTGTTTGATAAAATTAAGTCAGTAATTTTCCCTGAGCAGACAGAACCTTAAATTTCACTTTTAACTGATGGGAAGGCATCTCACACACTGCAAATCCTGACACCAGGACCAGTTGCATTCCTCCCTGTGGGAAGCTGTGAGTATAAAAGCTCTATTGTGATGATGCTCTGTACCACAGCACTATAGCTTTCTGCTACAGTGGAAAGCAGTATATTTAGGATGGATTTAGGGCTGTTTAAAAAATACTTTTTCCCACTGAGTAAGGAGCAGCTCTGATCCTCCTTCCAAGAGTCGTAGAGTCAAAATGCAGCAGCTGTAATGGTTAAGTGCACATTTAAGTGGAAGAGAAGTGGAATGTGCTTGAGTCATACTGCAGTTCAAATAAACTGCAAGAATACCTGGGGTACTTTCAGAATTTAACATGAAAGTTATATATTTAAACATATACAATTTCCTATCTATAGAGCACTACTGATGCAGGCAGTTATGCCCTTCACAATATATCTGAACAGTCAGAGAGTTGGTTAAGCCAGTGAGAGCAAGGGGGTGCTGGCCAGCAATACCCCCTTGTTGAGAGCAGGCGAGAACAGGCACCAGGGCAGTGCTGACAGGCACCCATATGGGCACTACAGTTGTCCCTCTGGGCATAAAGTGTCTCTCCTTAGCCAATATGTGACATGCTGAGGGAGGGAGAGAAATCTCAGCCACACG
Source organism: Antrostomus carolinensis (assembly GCF_000700745.2). Lineage (NCBI taxonomy): Eukaryota > Metazoa > Chordata > Aves > Caprimulgiformes > Caprimulgidae > Antrostomus > Antrostomus carolinensis. The sequence continues at coordinate 28,927 of NW_010321113.1, read as the reverse complement.
CTTGTTGCATAATTGTCAAGTATGCCTGTAATACATCCTGTCAGAGGCAATTATCACTGCAGCACGGTTGCTCTGGGACACTTTTCTGTCCTAGGTTGAATTGCAACTATCAAATCTCAGTTGGTTTAACTGAAAAAAGATCATGGCAGTGTTGTCTTTTCTCTGAAAAGAATACTTTCCCACTCTGTTGTCATTAAAACAAAATATAAAGTAGCCAAATTCTATCTTCACCAAGCTCTGAACTTACTAGATAACCTAGTAATTTCTATAAGACAAGCCCTATTTTGCTTTATTTGTAAAACTATTCTGAGAATATTTTCACATTTTTACAGTGGTTTCCAGCCAAAAGTGTCAATATTTACTTCCTGAAAATAAAACTAAAACACAGATGCTGAAGCAGCTAGCTAAAAATCACACAGGAAGTCTATGATAATATACTAAATTTCTATTTCCTATGTTTTTGACACAAAAAAGGTCTTTTTAGTAACAATGTACACATTATGCCTATCATTAGCACAGGAAGAGTGAGTGAAGACTTAGTCAACATTGAAGGTCTTGTGCTGTTGTGCTGGGTGCTCAGGTCAATACTTGTCCTGTCTTACTGAAAAACAGAACTGAAAGATAAAGAGTATAGTTTTATAGGATGATAGGCTAGACTACCCCTTTCTGACAAAGTTTATGTGAAAGTAACTCTATCACAGCAAGTGTCTACTTGAGGATTTGTAAAAAACCAAACACCTTTCACATAGGCATAGTCCCAGTTCATTCCCTAAAGCATCTGAAGCAAATCAAGACACGTGAGCAGGACCAGAGGGCGGAGGGCCCGGGCGAGCAGCAGTATCCATTTGCAGGGTAAGTGACTGTCCCAGCTGTTCCCAACTGTTACATAGTTTGGGCTTTTCTTTTGCACATTTCAAAATACAAATCAGATATTTCCAGCTAGACCACCAATTCACTAAACTGTCTTACACAAGAAAAAGTATTCAGCATTATGCAAACAGGCAACCAAACACTTCTGACAGTCTCAGTCTGCACCCAGGGAGAAAGAACAATTCCCAGAGCAAAGTGATGGGTGAACAGAAGACCTGACACATAAGGCATCCTGAAGAAGACAATCAAGGTAACTGAAATTCAGAAAAAGACAAATCTTATTGTTAAACAAATACAGTAAGATAAAATATTATAAACTTAGATGTGAGAACTACAAAGGTGAAACGTTATAAGCTTACCTTTAAGAAGTACAGTCTGTCTATTCAGACATGGGACTCCAGCCTGTCTCTCAGTAGTCTTCCTTTTCCTCTCTTCCATCTTCCCTCCCATTTCCATCTTGAAAGAACAGTCTGGTTTAAATTTGTGTGTATTGTCACCTCAAGTTTTTATGGGACAGTCTCCTGCAGTCCCCTACTCTCGGCAGTGTCTGTTCTCTTGCCAATATGCTGGCATGAATGACTTCACACAAAAAGAGTCAACAGATCTTTGTTGTTAAACTTAGGGAGCAGCACACACATAAGGAGCACTGTGAAAAGTTAGGTGCAGAATTAGATGTTGGAACTCAGCACGAAACAAAAGGGGCAGCTGACTTTGAAGAATCCATAAAGATCGTCCAAACAATAGAAGAGAAGTCATAATAAGAAATTCTGGTGATGTCTGCCTCCAATGTGTAAAGGCAGAGGACTTCTGTTTGAATTGTGTAGACATCTAGAGGTAATTGTAAGGATCCTATTTAAAAGACCCCTGTCTAGTTAAGATACACAGATAGTGTGTACAACTACACTACAAGAGAACTCTGGTGAAACTAGATTGAGGGAAGATGCAGAAAATATAAGCAGAATTTAGTGAAGATCCACAGGAATGACTGGACAACTGGGTGCTGGATCAAAAATACTGTAAGGACACTAGCTTGTGAAAGAGATGAATGAGTGCTTATGGCTGAAGTATTTGTATGGAAAACAGAAATGTAAAAGGGAAAGGTTCTTGTCATCCTTGGAGCTTCATTTTTTGCAATCTTGGCTGAAATGAGCCAAGTTTAGGCTTCAGGTTGCAAAATTTTAACTGTGATGATAACCAGTCATTGGAATTAAAATAACCAAATACTGGAATCATCACCAAAGGCTACAGTAAAACTTGGTAATGGTATCTCTTTAACCACTTTTATTTTCTAAAGGAAATAAAATGTAATCTAGGCAGGAATTATTTTAAAGAACTCCCTGATAGGTATTGTGGAGGTAATCACAGCAGTCCTCTACAATGAGTTTGCTGTCTCTGAATCCATGGACATAAGTGACCAAGTGATTAGCTACAAAACTACAGAAATTGACTGCTGGAAGCTGTAGGACACTCTAATCTGTATTTAGCATTTCAAACTCTGTGAGAGCTGGAAGAGGCTAACCCTGAACTCATGGTTCTGTTCTGGTGAGGCCCACCATCAGCCCACGCTGAGATATCATTTGAGTAATTAGATTTGAGAGGGTTATGCATTTACCCTTAGATGTTTGCATAATAAAATTGAAATTTGTTTAATTTATTCCTTGATAATTTGGTGGAAATCCAAAGTTTGAGAAAAATCCATTTTTAGCCAGTTTTGCCTATTCATTAATTTAATTAATAAAATTAAAAAAAAAAATTCAAATGCTGACTTCTGCAGAACTTCATTTTAGTGTTGGTGAAGGATCATGTTTAGCCTTCTTTTTGAACCTGATTCATGGCCCACTGAAATTTATAGGGGCCATTCATTAACTATAATGAGCTTTGAAATGGGTCCCTTGTGAAACAGACTGCTCAGCTGAGAACAAATGCAATCATCTTTGGATTTTCAAATCGTACAGCTTGAACGTGAATTGTGTGTGATCACATCAAAGCGTGCTGACTTAGAAGAAGAAGTAACTGTAACAGTTTAATGCATCTGCCTACTAACATTCGCTGATTGCTTCTCTAAGAATCCCTCCTGCTAACAGATGCATAAATGGAATTCTGCAAGAGTTTGCCCTGGTTGTGTTACATTCAGTATTTTTGTTGATGACCTGGAGGGGAAAAAAAGAGTATGCTTATCAAATTTTCGGAAAATGTCAAATTGAGAAAGACTGGATGTTGGAGTACAGGATTAGAATTCAGAATGACCTTGACTAACTGGATAAATTGTCTGAAAAAATAGGGTGGTATTCTATAGGGACATGCTGTAGGAACTAAATTCAGTGGGGAATGACCAGTTGCACAAGCACAGGCTGTGAGTTAACCATGATAGCTGAATAGGTGGCATCTTTATTTATGGAAAGGAAGATATGAGCTTATGGTTGAATGAAATCTTGACACAAGTCAATGATGTAATGCTGTTGCAAAACACCCTCCAGAGATACGTTAGGCAGGAATATAAATTACAGGACATGGCAAATAATCCTTCTGCTCTGCTCAGCACTGGGAATGCCTCAGCTAGAGTATACTAACTGGCTTTGGGCAAAAGACTTCTGAAGAATGTGTACCAGCTGGAAAATGCCCTGCAAAAAGCAGTGATGGTGATCAGCGAAGATGATTTAGACTAGATATCACAGCAAAACAGTCCTTTCAGCTTTAAGGAAAGTGAAGCAGAGATTACTGATGGTTAGGCATTGTCAGCACTGGAAATCTTAAAGAAGTATTTGAACAAGCATCTTTCATGAATGACACTGGTGTAGCTGATCCTGCCTTGAGGATATACAGGGTGACCTTGGTTTTCTTTCAGCCCTCTGGTTCAGGAAGGCTTATGCTGGGTGAATGGCTCTGTTAGAAATCAGAAAATTCACCTTGCTCACACCTGTGAGTTAGTGAATGGTTTTACATTTGTCCAAGCTCATGCAAAAAAGAGAGGATTTCAAAACTTGAATCCAGGGACCTGTTTTTATGCAGAAAGCCTGCCTGGTCTGCTCTTTTCCTAATGTAAAGGGTGAAGCATTGATTCAGCTCCACTGTGACTATCAGCCTAGCAGCCTTGCTGTTCCCCAGCTGTCAGGGCTTGCTTTTATTGCCATGCTTTCTGGAAGGCTTTACACTTCTCAGTGACTGTTGCAGGTTCTTTACAAAGAGCACTGCAACTCAAAGAGGATCAACCTTTTGGCTTATTTGCAGGTTTTACTCAGTCCATGTCTTGTACTGATGCCCTATTTTGAGCTTAAGAGTTTTCTTTTGATCTAGTTGCAGTATATGAGGGGTGAATGTAAGTTGAAATTGCATTGAGCATCCTCTTTGCACAAAATGACATTAACTTATAGGCCTACATTCCCATTATCTTGAGTAGCACAGTTTCATGACTGTAGTTGAAAAAAACCGAGATCATTATTTTCAGCAATTCTTTTTCAGTTTATTCTGGATGATTGAGATGAATAGTAGTCTTGAGGTACACTGTTAGAGACTGTCTTATATTCTTATATATTTCAGGCTGAATTTGAGGGAACATTATTCAGTAGCTTTTCTTTGTATTTATGTGTTTGACTCAGGCTGCCTGAATAATTTTTGGCTTATGGAAAATCATATTGATAAAGTTTCTGTATTCTTTATTAATTTGAAATGCTAACATAATGTGAATATATTCTTCTATTTTAAAGCAATATGAATCAAGGGCACTTCACTCTATTTTATGCATTATACTTTGATATACTGTACATCTCTCCTTATCTGAGAAAGCTGAAGGTCTGCTTTAGGCACTCCACCTGCAAGTCTAATAAATCCTTGCAGTGAGATTGGCCTGTGTTTATTGCAGGCTTTGCACACCATAGTGTGAATTAGTTATGATTCAGTAAATGCTTTTAGAAGACATATCTGTCCTAAACTCAGAGTGGGCCATGTCTGGCATATGTTTTTTAGAAGCACCTCAGGTGTCATTACTTCTGTATTTCAGTGAAGTTTATTCTTCATTAAAAAAGATGCACGGGTTATTTAGCCATAAAAGTTTTAAAGATCTGTAGTGCTCTGACAAATTTTAAAATGCATTTCTAATTTCCTAAACCCATGACTGAGTCATAATTAGACTGATTAATAATAAAGCGTCTGCCACCCCCACCCTCTCTCCCATGTAATTTAAATAATACCATGGGTCACACAATAAATGAAAACCAAAAATCCTACAGTTTTTCAAACCATTAGTAAAGTCATGATCTTTATTGAACTGGTGATGAAGCCCTTGGTGCACTGAAGGAGTCAACATCACAAGAGACTGAAATTTAAGCACCTATGCATTCTGTTTTTCAGACAATTTAGCTAGTTTGTAAAGAATACATGTTTTATTAACACTTCTTGAACTCTTGGTATATGCTTGGCAGCTATGGGATTATGTTAATCTCTGAGAGAGCCAGTAGTCTTCTATTATGGATTGAGTTTTTCTATTCTGGGCATTTAACTCCACAGGATATTTCATGACAACCAGTGAACTAAGATTTCTTCCAGTAAATAAGCAGAAAAAGTTTTAAGAAAACCATGAACCTTTGATGTTGTTATGTACTGAAAATTGATGATAAAAATAGTAAAAATCCTCTTTTCCTTCTAAATTCTTCTTTAAAGAAGCCTGATTTAGCTTTGAGGTTGTGCACCTACACTTACTCCATGTTACCACAATGTGTGCCAACCGCATTGCCAATTAAACTATAATTTATCTACAAATGTGAAAAAGAAAACACAGACATTTTGTTAGTCACAAACCTCAAGCTTCTCTGCAAAATGTGATGCTCATGACAAATATTTTTTATCACATTTGATCCTTATTAGCATTTTTCTATCAGCTGGTCTTAAGGTACTTTGCAGATAGAGGTAGCTAGCAGTAATATAGATTTACACAAAGATAAATTGAAGCATAGGAAGAAAATATTTAGGGTATCCTGGGACAGACAATTTAGAAGCAGAATACAAATCTTTCAAAGAGATCTGTATCAGTTTCAATTGGGACTGGAAATGGTTGAAGGACTAAATACTGACTTAAATTTGAGCTGAGGTGAGCTGAGCTGAGAAGCCTGACACCAGAACAAACTATTTTACAAATTTATTTTGTTTAATTTGACCTTCCAGATCAGGCCAATCACTACAGTCCTTAGCACCAAGAGTTCAGTCTAATGATTTAAACTACCTCTTACAAAAATTAACATAAAAACTAGAACAACAATTTAAGATTATACAGCTAATTAATTATATCTGTCACTGTTAGCTCCAAGGGAGTCTGCTCAATTGCTTATTTTATGGAGTAAGAAAAGAGGGGGTGATCACTTGAGTGAAAAGCTGAAAAATTATCTGCAGCCCACATTCATATTTAGCTCAATATAAAAAGTGCGTTTGTTCTCTGAAGGCAAGAATACTGATCAGGTTAAAAGACTCCTAGTCCTAAATGGGACTTATGTACTAGGAAAAAAAAAAAGGCTGTAAAACCACCAGGTCAGGCAACACCCTTTTGATACTAACTGCTCTTTTTTTTTTTTTTTTTCTCCCTCCTGACAGCTAATTTCTAAAGAAGACCTCAAGCTACTGATGTTTTATGGCAGTGTTTGTGCACTTACTAAATTAAAATATGCTTCATGTCTTGCCATTACTGCTGGTGAATTCCTCTTATTTTTTCATTGGTAACAATGACAAGAATAACTGTGCTCAGTGCTGGTGATGGTTGGTAAGTGATTGTAATTTAGGTCCTTCCATTCTGGGCACAGACGGGAGTCTGTTCCATCATCTGAAGAAAAATAAGAAAAGTTATAATATGTCTACATGGTCAGGCAAGAAGTGAAATGGGTTTGAAAGCCTATGAAAGGCAGTTCTGGATATGCAAATTTAGGCAAATTAAGTCTGTTCTATTTCTGCAATTCTGCAAAGCATCTCTGTATAACATCTCTATCACTGACTAGATAAGGAAACAGTGTGCTTTTGTAGGTCTGCTTCACTAGATAGGGTGCATCCATTCCAGATTTAGTGTAACACCTCTCATGAGATAACTCTTGGCTGGCAAAATCTGGCGTTTTGTTGACAATACCCTTCTGCCATGGGGATGGGGACAGCACAGGCTTCTCCATGAAGTCAAATTTAATGAGCTAAAGTAAATGTCTAAGACAAATAAAATTGAGATCTACAGAGCACTGAGAGGGCACAAAACAATACCAAACTGAATGATGATACTTTATGTTAGGATATATTGTAAAGTAACAAACAGGCTCCCTTGCCCCTTTTCATTAAGGTGAGGCAGCTGTGTCATCTCTGTGCTGCAGCTTCATCAATTTTATCTTATGAATATGAGGTCTGAATTTTCCTGTCACGGGCAAAACCTGAAGGGTTTGTCTATCTCGAGAAATTTACTGCCAGAACTATAACTGCCTTCATGGATACACTTATTCCTTCCACCCCCATGGGGAATTACAGCAGTATAGTTAAGCTGGTAAATTTTCCTATTTAGACAGGCCCAGACATCTCAAAAAACACTGCTAAATTAAATATTTCTCCTGGGGGAGTAGTATATACAGATACTTTCATCAGATTTTGGTCATACCTACACACACAACAAGCAGGTTTAAGAGACAGCTACCTGCAGTTGTGTTACAAGGAGGTGTTTTGCTGCCATATTCTGTCAAGAATCATTCATTCTGTAAACCTCAGCCCAGCTTTGTGCAGCATAGCTGTCTGTGACCCTGGGCCAAATTTTGTGAAGCAAAAACCCCTTAGAGGAACATCTATAAATATTCTTGCTCCCAGAAAAACAAACTCTATACTAGAAATAGTGCAATAAAGTTGTTAGAAGTGCAGGATAAAATATGGGCAGTTATCTACTGAGAGTTATTTTACCTATTCTGCAGGAGCAGGACTAAAGTCTGGTGGTAGTCCTGTGCTGCTGGTTTTGTAGCTTAGGTGGGTGTTGGAGAAATAGTTGTGCATTTTTTTTACACTACATAAGTATGGACAGAGTAACATTAGACCAGCAGCAGAAGATGCATTAAAATGACTTTTTATATTCCACTAACTTCTAAGTGTATTCTCAGGGATGACAATCGGCCTCACTGAAAACCACAGGAATTATTTTGTTTAGACTCTCGTAAAACATAAGAAGGTATATGAAGTAAATGTACGCTGATGTGTCATCAGAAAGTATGAAAAAAGTGCTACTCAATGTGAATTTAGGGCAAAAGTATCTTGATTAGAACAGGGATGTCCACCCTGGAATAGTCTTTTAAACACCAGAGTTGGGAAACACACTAACAGCTCACCTTCCTCTTGGTCACCTGCTCATATGCAGATCACAGATCCTTGGGCTAGATGTCTGCAATTGCAGGCTTCATCTGGCTCTCAAGGTGTTAACTACTGAAATCAGCTTCCAGATCTTCTCAGTGCTAAGGAAACTCATGACTGCCTATCCCGCTGTGTTGGTTTTATCAGCTTTTGCTGTATTTTAAAGGCTTTTGGCATGCACCAGTTTAACCTTATTTTTAAGATTTTAATAGCTGTCTTAGCTCAAGCAAACAAAATCAAAATACTCAGAAAACCATTTGAATACCAACAGTCTGCCTTCTATGTATCCTGAAAAAAAAGAGTTTGTACAACATGATTTGTACCCAAACTTACTTGAACAATTTGTCATGGTTTATCTTGGCTGACAGCCAAATACCATGCAACTGCTCACTCACTTTTCCCTGTCTCAAGGAACAGGGGAGAGAATTTGAGGCATAAAGGTGAAGAGACTTATAGGTTGAGAAAAGAATAATTTAATAACTGAAATAAAATAAAAATTAAAATAATAATGACAATAATAATGTTAATAACAGAATATACAAATGAGTGACACACTGCACAATTGCCCACCACCTGCCTACCAATGTCCAACCCAAGGCAATAACTAAAAACACTGTCATGTTATCAACATTCTTCTCATACCAAATCCTGTACTGAATCCAAGACACGGGCGATTCTAGCTACTGGAGCAGTATACCTCTACCCCAGTTGAAACCAAGACACAGTTGTAATGTCACTGGGTAGTGGATGTGTCCAGACAAATTCTAAAACATCAAGAAATACTACTGTGTAAGAAGGTAGTGAAATAGCTACTTGTATTAAAATGGTAATTAACAGGCTTCAACAAGGTCTACAGTGGTTTTAAAAAATTCCTGAGCACTTAGTTTCATCAGTTCATAACAACATGTTGGGCTTTGGTTTGCTTTTATGAGGATGGCTGTAATTTCTCTCCATTCAAGGAAATTGGTAGAGGGTTGAAAAGACAGTAAAGAATTACCAATTTGGGCAACATTTCCTGGTTGTGTAAAACAAATTAGACATCTGGAAAAGTTAAATACACAAAATTACAACAAAGTAGAAACTAAAGATTAAAATAAAGTTCATAATTTTTAAACTTAAGCATTCAAAAGCCAAAAGGGAAGCACAAACAAACGCAGGAAACTATTTTCAAACTGAAATAAGCACAGAACTTGCATCAAGACCCTGCATTTTCCCTGTAGTATTAGTTGAACAAGTTTCTGAGGAAGCAGTTGAGGTAATAACCCAACATAGCTGTGTACCGTGGAGCAACATAAGAAACTTGTTATCCATTTTGCACTTCCACTGTGGTAAGGGAACAAATTTGAGTTTTCATCTGGAGTATCCACACTGGATCAAATCATCCCTGTTGGTCTTAATTGTTCACCTTTTCTTATACATTGCTAGGGAACTCCATACATTTTTGTACAAGACCGAAAGGTTTGCCTTTTCTGAGGGCTCTACAGTGAAAAATCACATTTTTTTTTTGCTTTTCCTTGGAGAAGACAGGGAAGTGTGGATGTTGAACAGCAGCTGTCCCTGTTGGCTGCCATAGAGGCTGTCTCTGTGGCTGCCAAGCAGACCTGCTGTGATAATTGATATTCCTTGTAACAGCAATAGGAAATGCCAGCAAGTCCTGATACACCTCCAGTGAAGTGTATCAGTGTATCAGTGAAGTGTATCCAGTGAAGTCACTGAAGGAACAGTGACAAGGACAGGAGGATACATTGGATGAGAGGATGTGACTAACCCAAGATGTCGAAACTCTGGCAGTTGCTGAAGTTGAACTGCCCTTTACAAAGACTTCATCATCCTCGCTGATACACAGGCTGAAAGTAGCATTTCATTTCTACTTGTATCAACTGGAATATTCCTTAGTAGAATTGGACTGGCAGTGACAGTTTATCTGTCTTTTCTGATGCAAACAGGTTAACTCAATTGGCCTAAACGGAGTCATGCTGAAGCAGAACAAAATAGTCCTCTTGGTCTGCAACTTGTTAATATTAATTTTTAAGCTGGATAAGGAAATCTGAATCCTGTTTTCTTACAGATTAGCAATACTAAACATCACTAGCTTAGTAATAAGTAACAGTAGTAATCACTCTTCCTGTAAACCCCTCAAGACTGGACAGTGTTGTCTTTCTACAGCTGTGTCACTAGTTAGGAAATCACAATAAATCACCAGTACAGCAAATTGTAGTTTTAGCACCTGCTCTTCCATAGGGCAAAAGAAGAGAAGTGATTTCCCCTCACTCACAGGTGTCAAGAAATACCAATATGTCCAATTTCAAATTTAAGGGACAAGCCTTCTAGGATGGGGACATCTGAGTGAGATTGATGAACAAAAGAAGTGTCACAGTGCTCTAAACTTCCATCAAATATGTCCTTTGAGGAGTGATCGACAATGTTTGTATGTTATTTATGTTCTGAAAACTAATGAACCCACTTAGACATTTACCTTAAATGCTCATGTCAGATTAAGAATCTATTGCAGACACATATTTTTAGGTAGCTCCGCCGTACTCAGATGCCCTGAAGTATTATGTTCACCAAAGTATTTCTGCCATGTCCTTGAAATGCTGGTGTGGGTGTAATGGTGACTAACTATTCTGAATAACCCTTATTAGCTGTTCTTCAGTTTTATTCTACTATAATTGTCTTTAATTTTAGGTCTGAAGCTGTACTCTTAACACTTCCAGGAAAATAATTTGTTCAATGTTTGCATGGAAAAAAATGGCAAAAGTTGACTCTATATGTCTCCATGTAGGGGAATGTGTGATGTCCTTCTCAAGCTAAACAATTTTAAAACACTCAGATACAATGCAATTATATGGTTACGACAGCCTCAGGGTTCTGAAACTCTCATGATTTAAATACCACACTACTCATTTGCAGTCTGACTGCTCATACTCTATGATCCCTTGAAAATCATACCAAGACATGGTGACTCTCTATCTTTTTATATAATGTAGTATTATCTGGTCTTCTAGTCACTGATAAAACTGCAGTATGAGGGAGGGTGGTATACTCTAAGTGTAATTAAAACACCCACTTCAGTTAAGTCATATTTGTTTTGAACTTTATTTTTATAGGTTACGAAAAAGACCACATCTTCTGGTTGTCAAAGGCCACAATGAGATACAGCCTTTTTTTTTTTTTACTAGGTTGTTCTAGCTTTATGTTGCTGATTTCTGTAAAAAAAAGAAAAAAAAAGGAAAAAAAAATAACTTTTTACATTAAAAAAAAAAAAAAATTGGAAAACACAATTTTTTCATTACCAGACACTTAATAGCAAAGTTCATGGCATCTCTAGCAAACTGTGGATTTTTGTACTGTCTGATAGTAGATCTTGGAATAGTTCTTATTTAATCAAATTTTCTATAGTTAAAGAACCCATGTGAAAAAATGCAAATTTTCAGTAATGGAAGGCAAACAATATTGCTTTAAAAGGTTTATCAGCTGTAATGTAGTTACTTTTGGGAATTAAATAAAAGGGGAGATAGAGAAATAAGCAGGGCATCTCTCAGAAATGCAAGAAAAATAAATGAAAGGAACTCTCCTGGGTGGTTTCTGATTGTGTATCAAGTATTTTTTTTTTCTCAGACAGCTCTGCAGATTCTGCCTCTTGTCAGTGACTGAAACAGCAGTGACGACCTATTCCTGCACCAACCTACTATGAAGCAAGAAGGCATCAAGTTCAGTCTCTGAGACACCGAGCTCTAAAGCAGACTGGCAGAAAAACACTGTTTTGGGATAGTGACTGAAGCTTCAGAAAAAATTTAATTTTTAAAATGCATGCAGCACAAAATCAAGCCCTTCCACTGCAAATATAGCTGAGCAGATAGGACTAGGAAAAAAATAATACTTATTTTTACTCTCTAAAATCTTCAAATGAGGCAAAGCAGAGAAATGAGTCTTCCCCACTCCAAGTAGTTTCTTTATTTTCTGGTTAAAGTGCCACTTATTTCTTTTGTATCCTGATAAAAGTTTAATGAAAACTGACACATTTTGACAGAATAATATATTTTGGCAAAAACACTCCCATATTTTTTAAAAGGAAGCATAAAATGATCTTGCTAAAACGTGCCTTCAAAGAGAATTCAGAAAAGAGAAATCTTCACATTTTCTTTGTTCCTTTGTCTTGCTGATGTTTTTGAAGGTGTAGGAAGTAAGGGGATTATTTAGCTTTTTCAAACAACATACAGAAAGTCAAGTGCATCTATCAACCAAACAGCTAGATCTGCCACACTGCCAACCAGTGTGGAAGCTGTCAGTCTGTAGCTTTGAACAGACTAAATATATTAGAGATATTGTGTAACCAACTGTCTTCTTACAGAGGAAAGCAATGTTGCAGTGTAGCCCTTCATATGCACCTTGTGTTATGTGAAGGCCATTCAAGTTACCTACTGAATCAACCTCTTGTCACAGCTCCAGCTTCCCGGCAACTATGGGATGCTGTGTTGTTTATGAACCCTATATGTGGTGTTATCTGAATGTCTGACTTAGAAACCACTCTACAGTGGTCAGATTTATGCTTTAGAACCCTCTTTGTGCATATTTTCCCATTTTCCAGGAAAAAATTTAATCTAACATTATGCTAAACTGCTGCTGGGAAGCCCAAAACTGAGCACAGTACTCCAGGAGTGGCCTTACAAGTACTGTATATATTTTCTTCAACTGGTGCAGTACTATAAACAATGCCTAGCATGGGTTAACCTCCGTCACTGCAAGGTCATACCACCCAGTTTACTATATACTAGGATCCCCATGCCCTTCTCTGCAAAGTTTTTCCCCACCCAGTCAGCTCTCAAACTGTCCTACTACACGGCATTACTTTGTCCCAGGAACAGGGTCCCCATGAGGCTTCTGACAGTTCATTTCTTTAGCCTATCTAGATCCCTCTGAATGGCAGCCCTATTGTCCAGTGTGTTGATTCTTCTCCCGGTAACCTGAAAACTTTGTAAGTTGTTATGAGGACTTTTTAAAGCTGGATATGTAAGTGAAAAGATGGTAAAAGACATTGTCAAAGCTCAAACAAATTCAAGTGCCATATGAAACAACAATATCCAGAATTTTGGTTTCCAAAGAAAAGCCCAGATTAAAATATTTTTGTCACTAGTAAAAGGGACAGCAATTCCTGCACTGAAGTGCTGTGTCATAGCTAACCCTGGTATTTGGTAGATGGATGTGTCTCAGCACCTTCTTTATCTCTTGGAGAGAAAAAAAAACAAAAACGAAAAACTATCTTTACAATTGCCTATGTCTTTAAAAAAAAAACCCATGGAAAGGTACAGAGAGATGCTTTCAGTTCCAGTTTGCACTCTGAACAGTAATTTTTTTTTTTTGCAAATGAGGGACCTTTTTATTCTGCTGGGTTGAAGAATCATGGAGCTGGGTGAGGCCCTGGTGGGGCTGGTAAGGGATGTGAAAGCCATTTATTGCCCCAGGCCCCTGAGGACAGCCTTCCCTCCTGGGTCGGAGAGGACGCAGTGCCTGGGGAGGTGCACCAAGAGGTGCTCCAGCCTGTGACCGTGCCAGTCAAGAGAGTTGCTGAAACTTTCCGCAGACTAGTTTACAGCCCAAATTTTACCTCAGTGATGCTCTGTCTGTCTCTGCACCAGGGCTGCTGGGAGGAAGGCTGGTAGGGGAAGGGGTTGGGGTGATGAGACCTGGAAAGTTGGGTGAATCTGTGGGGAGTGTGGGGTGGTGGTTAGCAGGAAGCCATGGGGTTGATTTGATCAGTGGCAGTGATAGGTCCCCCATAATGATGGCCCAGCTTGGCAGACGGCTGAAGTGCCCGAGGGTCAGAGTTACGCTGATGCCAGCATGGGTCTTGGCAAGGCTGTCTCATCCTTTGATGGAAAAAAGGAGGAACAAAGTTATTTCTTAACCTAATTCTCCTTTTAAAACAATATTACCAACACCAGTGGACTGATTCCCAAGGCAAATGAGGACAAAAAGTGAGTTTCATAAGCTTTCATTTTAATACTCAGCTAATAAAAATGCATCTCTGTTCTCCAGTGGCCTCTCTCTTGCCTTGTGCTGATCTGCTGCACTCTGTCCATGGATATAATTTTCTTCCCTGGCTGTGGGTGGTCATATTACTCCAATATACATCTGTCTGGAGCAACTATGTTTAGCACTTAAATATTTGTAATACGGCAAACTTCTCTGCCAGACACTCCCCCTCTTGGGTAGCTATTTAAAATTTTTTATCATCTGCCCTTCAGATCTGTCTCACTTACATTGCCAATATCTTCCCAAATATTACTAGCATATACGATTAGGCACAACAAGAGTAAATACAGTTTAGTGCCAGCAGTATGACACCAGAATTAGACAGGATCCAAAAATGTGTCACCCACAGAAAAGCTTTGGATCAAAATGCAGACTGTGCCTAGACTTTTAATTTTTAAGTAAAAAACCAAACCAAACAAAAAAACCCCTTTCTATGTATTTTACTAATTACCACAAAATGCAACGTGGTAAGGGGTTGAAGGGATGCCCGAAGAGGGTATAAATAAATGCTGACAAATTGAGAAACTTTTTTTAGGTGGTTGCAATTTAAATGTAAAATTCTTAGCAAGGCACACTTTGTATTCTCCCAAAAAAGGTTCACATCCTTTCCTCAAGGCTCCAATTTACTCATGTGCTTGACACATTATGTGCTGTCAGAGTGCTCCTGGTTGTATCTTGCATTTTGGGTGTGTAAATATACCAGATGTGTGTTTGTGGTGGGTGTAGGAGTTCTAACCAGTTTTCATGCTGCAAAGATCAGCCAGGTCTTGATGCGCTGCTTCTCAATCTGCCCATACTGGGATGTCCATGTCCTTGGAGGCAGCAATCAGGTATCAGTGACTTGGTCATTTTTCAGGGTCTCAATCCTGTAATGAAGTTTTGTGGTAGGGCTTGGTCAAGGCCTCCCTCACAGATCTGGCACAAACAGACCCGCGGGCCCAAGTAAAGATGAGAGGAAACTTCCTAAAAACAGTTTTCCATGTTGCAAGTTCTCCACGGCAAGTGTCAGAATTTGTCACAAGAGACTGTTGCTGAAATTGGGGCTGAAGTGTTTTGAGACAATCTCTGTTGTTTTAAAGAATGCAGATCTAAACCAGGAGTTATTACCTTCTACTCAGAAAGTGACTTATCTCTATGACAGTGAAATATTCTCCATGATATGAAGGGAGGTGTAGATGTGCATACTCTTAATAAACACATTTATGTTTATTAATTTATAAGACTTACATGAAAACACCCTTCACAGTCAGTCTCACATGAACAATTAGATACACCCCCAACTGGAATCCCGCAGTACAGGGGAAATACAGAAAATCCAGACTGAATCCTTAACAGGACCCATCTATCTCAGCTCTGTTCTCACTATTTCTGCAATACTCACTATTTATAAACGTAAGTCATTTGTAAAAACTCAACGTCAGTTCTGTTAGGAGAGGCAGGGTGTTCCGTAAATGAGACAGCTTCACTTGTAGATGTGGTCCGTATATGCGGAAAGATCCTGTGGACAGTAAGGTGCATCACACACAGACTGCATGAGTAAGTGGAAATACACATAATGCCTAATGCTACATCTTTCTCACTGGTCTCATCAGGGGACCTGTATAAGAAGTGATGAATTATCATCTAGGTGCAGTCACAGGCAATGAAGTCATTGTTGAAAACTTGTAAATACTTTTATTTAATACAGAGCAACCACCACTACAGATCCATTCTGGTGAAACCCTGTCACGATCCGATACTGGGTGAAATAATTTGGCAGAAGTTAAACCCCCTTGCTTTCTAACCAGCCTCAGAGAAATCTGGGTGGCTAGGGGTGGCTAGGCTTAACTCCTGAGTGATAGCCAATTGAGTATCCTTTCATGACCAGGTTTTTTGTGTTCTTGGGAACAGAACTAAGACTCGAAATGAAGTTAAGTGCCAGATCACTTTATTTGGCCAACAACAGATGCACAAGGAAAAGCAAAAAGAAGGGAAGAGAAAAGGGTGAAAGGAAAGAGGAAAATCGGGAGCACAGGGCAGAGAAAGGTACGAGGTAGATAAACATATGTCAGGTGTCCACAGCAGGTGATGTGTCGTTACCGCTCCCATGGGGGGTGGGGGTGTCCTGTGGTCCAGCTGCAGGGTGGGGGCCTGCTCCAAGGAAAAGGGGGAGGGTCCCCCCACAGGAGGGGGAATGTAAGAAGCCCTTATGTTTCTACTTGTGTCCTACATTCCAGTCAGCCCAAATCATGGGCAGACAGCTGCACTTGACTGGGAAGTTATTGGGCCATATGGGTAAGCAGGGACATTGCAGATGGTTTTGGTGCCTTTGATTGCTGTGTTACCTCTCTCTGTTGCAGGCTGAGATTGAGATGGAGCATTTCCCAGAGTTTGAAAATGATGTGGGGTTCACTAAGTGAATCATCTCAGAGCAGTCTGTGTTCTGCTTCCCAGCCACGGTGAGCCTAACACTGAGAGACCCAGGGAGCTGTGGGGCCAAAGCATGGGGAGAGAAGCAATAGGGGTTTGCAGCTCTGAGCTCTGGGGACAGGTGGGGAGTTGTGTGTGCAGTGTCCGTGGCCCGCAATGGTGTGCGTGTGCTGGCTGTGAGTTCCATGTGCAGTGTGTAGGGATGGCGACTGGCAGTCTCTGGCTCGCTAACAGCCCTCAGTCAGGCTGCCAGGATCTCAGGGGCCTGGGACTGCTACCACCGATGTTCCTTCCTTTGTCCTGTTTCCAGCCTCCCTTGGGCGCTTTGTCCATACGTTTGGTGTCTGTTGCAACACTCTTCCACCCAGGGCCTGGGACTGCTACCACCGATGTTCCTTCCTTTGTCCTGTTTCCAGCCTCCCTTGGGCGCTTTGTCCATACGTTTGGTGTCTGTTGCAACACTCTTCCCCCCATCAGTGATTTGGCGGGTTTGTGGTGCCCAATCACATCAGTCCACGCACCCTTCACGCGCCTCTGCCCTCAAGCCCAGACCCAGGCCATGTGGCCTCCCTGCCACCTCGCCCTGCTCCCCGGAGACGGGGGGCACAGGAGGTGGGCGTGGTATGTGTGGTTTTCTTGGCAATACACCCCAGGGTGCCAGGCAGGGGCCGCAGGCACCCCTCCTGGTGTGTGGAATCTGAAGCACAGTCCAGAGCTGACTCACCATCGCCCCACACCCCTCTGTTCTCTTGCACAGTCAGTGAGCTCTTGGTGCAGTAGTGATGAAGTTTTGGTCATTAACCTATTCTGCCCACAATGGTGAAACATACTTCTAGTCCCTTACAGACCCCACCTGGAGTACTGTGTCCAGCTCTGGAGTCCTCAGCACAGGAAAGACATGGACCTGTTAGAACGAGTCCAGAGGAGGCCATGAGGATGATCCGAGGGCTGGAGCACCTCTCCTATGAGGACACGCTGAGAGAGTTGGGGCTGTTCAGCCTGGAGAAGAGAAGGCTCTGTTGTGGACTTTCAATACTTAAAGGGGGCCTATAAGAAAGATGGCAACAGACTTTTGAGTAGGGCCTGTAGTGATAGGACAAAGAGTGACAGTTTTAAGCTAAAAGGGTAGATTCAGACTAGATAAAAGGAAGAAATTTTTTACATTGAGAGTGGTGGAACACTGGGACAGGTTGCCCAGAGAGGTGGTAGAAGACCCATCCCTGGAAACATTTAAGATCACCCAAAGTAAGAGATACCCCCCTCTAATATACCAGAAGCAGAATTATTTGTAGGATGAAGTCACAGAGCTGCAAAAATAAATGCTGTTTCCTCCTTAAGAAATCTCTGTGCTCATCTATACTAATACAGCTTTTTTCTAGCCTTTCCTTTTGCTCTTGTGGACTTTATTAATTGATTTAATCTTTAATTTTCTCAACAAAATTGAAAAAAATAAAGAGATGAGTGCAAAAGGGATGAAAAAGACAATGCATACAACTTCAGTGTTTCCAATAATGACTGAGATCAATCAGGTTGATAAGACCTAATAGTCTGAATCTCTTCTAACACATACAGTCTGTGTGGATTTTCTTTATTCCTTTTTCCAGAAGTATTGATTTGTTAATGAAATGTACGTACTTCATAGCTTCAGTAGCTACCTTTAGTGACACAGGAAAAACAGTCAACCAAAACAAGGTGGAAAAACTGTCAGTCATTCTTTCCAATGACAGCTTGTGTTGATGTTTTCTCAGCAAGGGTTTGGAGTATTTTGATAGCTGCTGTACCAGGTACAGGAAAAGAAGTGTCCTGTTATTTGAGGTTACAGGACTGGGAAGGGAAAGAAGGTGCCTCTTTGCAGGACACTCCAGCAATACTCCAGCAATACATTGTGTATTTTCTTTCTCCATAATACAGATGCTCCAGCTCTAGCTGTGATGTGCGTCAGGAGGAAATCCACTGTACAAGGTTGCTGGTCAACCTCCAAAACTGATGCAATTATCACTATGTGTGCTGACTCTGTTTAGCTTGTCTCCTTTAACTCTCTGCAATAAATTCTTATGATTTTTGTGAGTTTGACTGTGCTTTTTATAGAAAAAAATGTGCCATCCTGTGCAGAATGGATGGGGATATTATCATGTTTGTGTAAGATGTATATGTAAAATCTGATAGCTATTGGGTCATTTGTGTTAGTGTGTTGATATTGGCAGCTCCAAGATGGAGAGGAAGGATGTTGTATAGAAAATACATCAAGGCCACAACACAGATTGCAGTACCTTTAAATCCTGAAGATCTGGAGTGGTACTGACTTGCCTTTCTTAATTCCCGCAAGTCCCTTTTTATCCTGATTGACCATGTCACAGGTCTAGCATTCCTGTGACAACGAACACAGATGCTCCAGAAAAGAACAGCAGTTATCTGTATATAAAAGAGATAATGACAAAAAAACCCAAAGATAGAAATATTTTACGTTACAGCTCCAAGTCTTGTGCCAGTAAGCTGTAATCAGGTAATTTTGAAAAAATTACTGCTTGCCATTGGGTTTTAAATATTAAATTAATCTTAAATATAATCTCCTAGCTCACAGCAAGCACTGTAAGGGAGCAGTGAAATGGAGAGGAGAAAAAATAAGAGGCTGTGAACATGTCAGAGAAGTCATTCTCCATGGTCTCATATCCCCTGACAGAAATGTGTATTGCAATCTGTCAACCAGCCAGTGCCCACTGTTTTTAAACACCCTCCCAGGCTGTGTGCATCTGCAGTCTGTGTGCACAGAATTGCTGGTCATGCTGAGCTGGAAGTGATATCTGTGGAGGACAGAACCACGCTACCCTTGTTAGGACAGTTTGAGATCTCACAATTACTCTTCTACCATTCTAGTTTGCATTTGAACACCAATCTTCTGTCCCAGGATTCTATAACAACTGGATTAAGTTCAGACTGCAATAAAGAATTAAAAACATTGAAAAAAAGGGCAATTTTTAGTCTGGCAGCTGAACAACGATTTACATATATTGCAAAGTTGGTCCAAATCAGAAAATTAGATTATTTTTCAATGATTTAAAAAATTAATGATTATAAAAAATGTTTAATACTACTCAAAGGTCCTTATTTTCCTTTTTTGAGTTATTCAGCCTTCCTTGAGTGCTATTTTTAAAGTTGAAGTTCATTTTGAACTGAAAATACTGTTTTGAAACAGAAAGTTTTGGCTTGAAAATGTCAAAACATATTGTTCTGGCTTTTCTAAATTCCTCTCTTCCCTTTTCTAACCCTTGTTATTTGCTGAATTTAAAAAGTTGTTTTTATTCTTGAGAAATTAGATTGTATGGGCAGATTTACTATTTGCAAATCTTTTGTTTAATGTCTGTTATCTGTCTGGGGTCTCTGTAACAGTCCAGTGGAAATACATTCATTCATGCATTCTGCCTCCTTCTTCACACTGATTCCTTGCTCTTCTTGGAACTGGGCTAGTCCAAAATCTTATCCCCAGGCAGAGTTAAACTTTGGGGAACCTTGAAGTTTGGCATCCCTGACTGCAGCTGGCTGACCTTTTAATCCAAGATCTGAGAAGACTCAACTTTTTGGAAAATTGTGGTCCAAATGTCAGCCTTCACAGCTCAATGACTATAGCCTCTTCATCCTTTGAGCTTAATTAGAATTTGTTTTGGTTCAAATACACGTGGTCCACATTGGGTTCTTGCAAGTACAGTTTGGGTTTACTTGATTGCTTTCCCTCCTGTCTAAAACCTGCCTTTTTTCTCCCAAGTGTGACTCATTGCTTGCTTTGCAATGCTTCGCTGTAGAAATTTGCACTCTGTAGTAAGTTTGATGTGATTAATTCCTTTAAGACTGACCCATACTTAATGTTAATGTTAAACTGACACAGAAATGGCAGAAACAGACACAGCATTAGACTTTTTTCCCCTTCTCTGGCAAACCTTGTCACCTAAGCTCCAGTATTATTTTTTCATTCTCAAAGCAGGGGTTTTCCTATAAGAACAGACTGGGGCAGAGGGTGGGAGGAGAGGGAGAAGAAAAGGGGTTATTCAGTGTGTAAGAGGCCTCTTCTCTCCTTCCCACATTATTATTAACAAAATCTTCAGTGTCTGCAAGTGCATCTGTTTGCACATGAAAAAACCACCACATGCATTAGTTCAATAGTGCTCTTGCTAATTAATGTGAACACTTACACATGCAAATCACCTTAACTATCAGTCTGTGCATGCAATTACTTGATTTATGCATACAAATGTCCATCTGAGGCCAGATCTTAACCTATTGTAAACTGGCATAGCTCCTCTGACTTCAGTCAAACTATGCTGATTTATATTTGCTACAGAATTATTCTATAGTATTTTTGCAGCCAGTTTTCATTTGTGTTAGTCTTACAGATGCAGTTATAGACTTGCTTTAAAAAGTTAACTTCTGTGTTCTTAGTAAAGGCAGTATCTGACTTTAATGGTGGCCTGGATTTTGCATTTTCTTCAAGTTCTATACACTGAACCTACTCTTTCTCCCTATGAGCTCTGCCCCCTCTATAAATCTTAGTATGCCCTACAACCTGCACTCTGAAAGGAAAGGAGGTCAGCAATTAGCCTTTTCAAAATGATGACATGTTAGTGTAAGGGCTTTGGGTGGTCCTATATATCAGATTGACTTTAGTTGCTGATCAGTTGAAGATCACTTAAGGGGTGCAATGGGAAACTAAATAGCACACTGGTCTGTTAGTATCTGGGCAAGGATGATTTCAAGGCTGAAGTGGAGTGAAGGTAACCACAAAATGAAGATCTGGAAAAGGCTTCATTATCCAAATATTTCTCCAACTTAAACTTCACTATAAACAGAGAACAGGCTGCTTTGATGCAGGTGTTGATTCCAACTGAGTGTACTGTCATTGTGTCACTATAATCCAGATTACACTTGTTCAGGAAATGCTGTGGTCCAAATGACTCCAACATTGGAAAAAAAAAAAAGGTTTTAGATAAAACTAAAATGTCTTCTAAAGGTTTAAAGAAAGAATTGCAAAATCATAATTAAAAACTTTTGAGTGAATATATTGCAGAGCTTGTGAAATACAGAATCTCTGTTTTCTTAACAAAAGGGATTGGTCTGACCCGAAAGAATACAGAGATGCTCCATTGCCTCCACTGGGTGGAGGAAGAGGCCTTTTAAACAGAAGTTGATTGTAAAGTAACCAGAAGATGATTTAAGCTCAACTTCCAGAACCAGCTGTAGCAGGTAGTTTGGTTATGGCAAATACTGCTGGACAGTAGGTACACAGGGATACTTCGTCTCCAACTTCAAACATTTGTCATTCTGAGTCTGCAACCTACATTGCTTCCCTGGCCACGTTTGTAAGCATGGTTGTTCCGACCCAGGGAAATGCATGCCACTGGTGCACCATGAATACCTTGTAAATGGCTTTCAGTAAAGAATCCCTGCTGACCCTGGCACTGGGCATGGCCAGAAATGAGCTCCCAGAATAATCATGAGTTCTGGGATACAAGACAAGAAGACATATAGGCGATTCTGAAAAAAATTATTGCTTTCAGCCAAAATTTCTTGATTGGTCTAGGCTGACAGACCCGGCAGAAGCAAGAATACAAGGAGCAGGATAAAAAACAGTCAGTCACAGAAGCCTAAGAAAGATGTGGAGGACACAGTCCAGGACACAGAGCCAGAAATGTGTGGAAACACCTCCTGTTTTCTCAAGTAAGGCCCAGGTTCAAATAGACTTGTGGCTGTGATACTTGGAAATCCTGAGAAAAAAAAATGTGAATTTATGCATGTTGCAGAGAGATTTCTCAGGAGCAACACGCAGACAAAGCCTGTGGAATAATCAACTTGACCTTCTCAAATATCTGTTGAGAAAGCAATTTTAGCATCCAGAGGGGACTAAATATATCTTTCTACTCTCTGGCAAATGAAACAGCTATTTTGTCCATGAGCTCTGCTTTTTAAAATTACTACTTGATTTACAGCTGTTGAGTCATTTTAAGGACCTGATTAATCATTTGCTCTTGGCAGGCAGAGTCATGACGGCTAAAAATAAGAAACAATGTCTTGTGTCTTAATCAGCAAAATAGAGATGGTGGCCAAACAAGGGAGACTCTTGGAAACTTTCTATTTGCAGATGTGTATGATGTGTGTTGGAGATAAATATGCAAACACTTACTGCAACATGCTCGGTTAGTCGAGCCAGTTATTAAAAGGAAGCTGAACTCCATTCCCACTGCCACGATTGGTCAGGGAAATTGTGTGAGAAGATAACGTTTAGTTGTGAACTGGGGAGCCCAGAACTGGACGCAGTACTCCAGATGTGGCCTCACCAAGGCAGAGGAGAGGGGAGGAGAACCTCCCTTGACCTGCTGGCCACGCTCTTTTTAATGGACCCCAGGATACTGTTGGCCTTCCTGGCCACAAGGGCACAGTGCTGGCTCATGGCCAGGCTGCTGTCCACCAGCACACCCAGGTCCTCCTCCACAGCAGTTCAGCCCCCAACCTCTACTGGTGCATGCGGTTATTCCTCCTCAGGTGAAGGACTCTGCACTTGCTCTTGTTGAACCTCATCAGGTTCCTTTCTGCCCAACTCTCCAGTGTGTCCAGGTTTCTCTGAATGTCAGCACAGCCTTCTGGTGTGTCAGCCACTCCTCCCGACTTAGTGTCATCAGCAAACTTGCTGAGGGTGGATGCTACTCCTACATCCAGGTCATGGATGAAGATGTTAAACGAGACCAGACCCATTCCCAACCCCTGGGGAACACCACTAGTTACAGGCCTCCAACTAGATTCTGTGCCACGGATCACAACCTTCTGAGCTCTGCCAGTCAGCCAGTTCTCAATCGACCTCACTGTCCACTCATCTATCCCATGCCTTCTAAGCTTTGCTACAAGGATGTAGGATGAGGGATGATATCAAAAACCTTGCTGAAATCAAGGTAGACAACATCCACTGCTTTCTCCTTATCTACCCAGCTGGCGATGACATCATAGAAGGCTACCAGATTGGTCAAGCATGATTTCCCCATAGTGAAACCATGTTGACTACTTCTGATAACCTTCTTTTCTTCCAACTGCTTAGAGATGGTATCAAGAATGAACTATTCCATCACCTTCCCAGGGATGGAGGTGAGGCTGACTGGCCTGTAGTTGCTGGGATCCTCCTCCTTGCCCTTTTTGAAGACTGGAGTGACACTGGCTATCCTCCAGTCTTCAGGCACCTCTCCTGTTGTCCAGGACCTTTCAAAGATGATAGCGGTTTAGCAATCAAGTCCTCCAGTTCCTTCAGCACAAGTGGGTACATCCCATCGGGGTCCATGGATTTGTGTATATTGATTTTGTTTGGACTATCTCTGATCGGCTCTTCCTCAACGAAGGGGCAGTTTTCCTCCCTCCAGACTCTCTCTCTTCCCTCCGGCATCTGAGGGGCACTTTTAGCTGTAAAGACTGAAGCAAAGAAGGTGTTCAGTATCTCTGCCTTCTCAGTGTCTCCCAAAACCAGGGCATCCGCCTCATTCAACAGCAGGCCCACATTTTCCCTGGTCTTCCTTTTGTTATTCATATAATACTATATGAATTATTATTTCCAGACTGAGAATGAAGACTTAGTGTAAAATTTTTCAAAGCAGTTATATTGCAAACTCTGTAAAAGTCATTGGGATTTAATGTGCATTTTGAAAGAACACCATTGGTGTGACAATAAGGACTTTGTCAGTTCCAACTGCAACTGTGGCAATAAATTTGTGTTGAATACACAGTCTAACCTCACTATAACAAATCACCACTGAGCTAGGATAAATATTTATGATATCAAACTGTTCACTGTAGTAGGGTTTGGCTGTTTGCTGTATTAGAAAAATGGAGGAACTTGCAATTTGAATCAAACATTTATATATAGTACTTTTATGGAAATTGTTTCCCTCAGATCAATATTTATACGAAATCTTGAAAAGGAAGCACAAATTAAATGAGAATGGAAATGAAAAGGACTTTTCCAGACCATGTAGAACACGTATTGGGGAAATTTTTTAAAGTTTGTATTAACTTGACTTTTTTCTAAGAGACTGATCAATAAAACAAATTAACTCTTGCTGATAGGAGTATTAAGGTAGAATGTTCTGGTAAAGTTAGGATATGGATTTTGGAAACAGATTATGTTTACTTAAAGTATTTCCATAGAAAAAATAACAGAAACAAGGAATTATATGTAGCATTGTTTAAAATACACGGTCATTATAGTTTTGCTTAGATCTGACAGAAAGATTTCCACTATACAAATCTAAGTCTAACGTGTTCTTATCTACATTGAACACATGTATTTAAAATACACCTTGACTTACATGCAGGTACATATTTCAGCCACACAAAGAAAAACTTTTTATGCACGTATTTTTTTGAAATATGCTTTTATGATTTCTTGACTTTGTCTTTAATTGTCCAATACAAGACTGTCTTACTGACGGTTTTCAGATTCTGTCTGCTGGCTCAACAGCCTTCCTTATTCTATAATTGCTATTCTGTAAGGACTTGAGGATCCTGGTGGACAACATAGTGGACATAATGAGCAGTGTGCCCTTGCAGCAAAGAAGGACGAGAGCACAGGGGGCTATTGGTGAAGGAGTGTAGCCAGCAGATGGAAGGAACTGATTATTCTCCTCTGTTCAGAAACTGAGACCATGTCAGGAGCACTGTGTCTAATTCTGGGCATTGTGCTACAAAAAAAGATATTGACATACTAAAATGAGTCCAGCAGAAGGCTATGAAGATAAAGAAGGCTTTGGAGCACACTATAAATGAGAAGCTACTGAGATACTGAAAGAAATGGGTTTATTCAGTTTGGAGAAAGGACCTATAGCAATTGATATCTACAACTAGGTAATGGGAAGGTACAGAGAAGGTGGAGCCAGATTCTTCTCAGAGGTGCACAGCAAAAGAATGAGGGACAAAAGACACTAGCTACAGAAAGGAAATTCTGACTGAATATTAGGAATACATTCTTCACAGTTGCATGGCCAAGCACTAGCACAGGCTACCCAGAGAGTCTGTGGGTTTGCCATCCCTGGGGCTATTCAAGACTTACCTGGACAAGATCCTGAGCAACCTGACCTAGCTTCACAGTTAGGTCTGCTTTGAGTAGAGGTTGAATCAGAATCACAGAAGAATTTAGGTTGAGGCTATGAGTCTATTTATGTTCGGGAATACTTCTGTTTGCACTAGGGGATGATAGAAAAAGATATAATTTAGCAATATAAACACAAGAACTGAGAGTCAGAGACTTCAAGGATTCACCTGTAGGAGTAAATAAAATGAGCAAAAACCTCACAGGCTCCTGAGACATAACGAAATGTGTTCCCGGGAAAAATTCTTCACAAATAAATGTACTGTTCATGCCCAGTCATTAATTCTACATGCTTTGCAAATCCCTAACTTTATAAAGTGCTGAGAATTACTATGCAATGGAGAAACTATGTCAAGAACAACTATTTTGAATAGTAGGACTCAGTCTTTCTTTTCCTGAATCAAGCATGACCAAGTTCAGGACCATTTTAGAAACCAAAGTCATAATCTTTTTAAATTGGGGGATTAAGGATCAGAGAAGTGATGGCAATAATGTTTAATAAAGGATCAGCTTAAGAAACAATTCTAGCTGATGCTTCCCTGGGGCATGGATAATCAAAGATTGTCAAAGGTACCAACCAGCTTAATTCAATTAATTTATTTTTACAATTAAATCATGGGGAAAAAACACGCTTCTTTGCTTACCATTACAGTTTCAGCACTCATGATGGAAAACAAGGAACCAAGGACCCTTAAAATTGTTGACTGTGCTCACAGCCCAATAAATGACCATCCATACTTGTTTAATTTAAATATCTTCAGGCAATACATTTGGGACAGGGATTCCTATAAAACACAAATAGGAAATGAAACAAAACATTTTGAAATTATAGTTGTTTCCATTCTTTTAAGGAAAAGTGATCTGAACATTGTTTTCAGCACCTAGAGGAACAATCAAACAGAAGAACCCTGAAGCAGCAGAGAACAATGTACTTGGCAAGAGTGAGGAAATGGGTTGAGACATTCCATAGTGCTCTCCTAGGGCCACAGGTAAGAGCAAAAGCCACCTTAACAACTGTGCTGAATCAATGACACTAATTTTAGAAAAAGGAAACTGTCCTCCTGACTGTTACAGAAATAGTGTTTGAAGCATTCTTCTGAAGAAGTGATGTCAGCATGTGAAAGGGGAAGTGATGTGCAAGACCTATCATTAGCTTTAATAGATTCACAGAAGCTTATCAGTTGGAAAGGATCTCTGGAGGTCCTCCAGTCCAACCTGTGCTCAGGGCCAGCCACTCACAGCCTTGCCTCTTGAGTCTTCACTGACTCCAAGTATGGAGATTCCACAGCTCCACTGTTTGACAGATGTTTATTGTATCTTCCTTTTGCTGTTGTTTTTAGTTTGGCTCCAACAGCACAGGTAGGGCCTGGAGTTACAGCCTAAGCTGCTGCTCTTGTCTTTACAGCCCACTCTGAACTGTGGAAACCTTCACCCATGTTTCTGTCTGAGATTACAAGCATAGTTGCTGCCAGGAGATTGCAGAGGAGTGATATGGAAAGCCTTATTTGGAGATGAGTTGATTTTGGAGGTGTCTCAGTGCCTGGCAGCACTGACTACACAGCACCGAAGGGGTTTCCCTCTGAAGGCCATGGTCTAGCTGTTAGGTCACTCGGTGCTTCTGCATCTGTGATTAAGTGTCACTTTAAACCATATGCCAGATTACGCATGAGTTGTGAGCTAAACTGTTTTTTAAAGATCATATGAGACATTCACAAACAAAAAAACTCATTATGCTGCATAAAAGAAACCAGTATTTGTAAAATTGCTGAGTAACAAATGCATCCATGCATGGTCACATTTCCAGCTCTCACATCTGAAACTGTGCTCAGTAGGAATTTGATCCATGATGTATCATCCTGCATACTAGGATTATACGAATAATCATAGCAACAATAATAAATGTACCTGTGAGGTTGCAAGTGAATAATACGGCTCCTTTTCCTCCATCAGCTCTGTGTGTGTTCCCATTTCAACCACTGCGCCATCCACAATGCCCACTATTACATCTGCAGTCTGAGTGGAGAAAAGCTGATGAGCAATAATAATAGTAGTTTGACCTCACCTGGCCTGTAAACAAAATACCAAACTGTAATTCATGTCCCCTGTTGCTCAGTGGTTCAGAGTAATTCCTCTAATTTGTCATATTGATACTGCTGTTACATCCCATTGATCTCACTTGCTGAACATCAGTATAATCCATGATTCTTTCACAAACAACTTAAACTACAGCCTGTTCCTTTCCCTGACAGGCTGGAGTCGTAAACTGCTTTCTCTTTTGGCTTATTTTGCTGCTTTTGCTTTTCTTGGAGTATGTCTTGTTTCTTTAAATGATGTTGAAAAGCCCAGCCATGAGGTACAAAGTTAGGAGCATTTCCATGGAGACTGACTCATTGGCAGAAGACACATGTCTGTTTTGCCTTAAATACGTAGCTTTGGGCCTCCATTGCCACCCAAAAACATAGGTTTTATAATTTGGTCATTTACGGAGGAAAATATTCACATCGCCTAAGTGCAGATGCCAAATTTCTAGTAGTAAACAAACATATATATATATATATCCTGCCTATATAACCAAAGAAGAGAGACAAAGACTTCTTCCAAAACACCTCTGACTCAGCTTCTTTCTGAGTTAAGTGTTGCAAGTTAAACACTCAGGACAGCTAAGCTGCCTAGAGTGTTACAGTGTGGGCTCCTCTGCTCAGATGGTTTTTGCACGGTGCCAGCCCCCAGCTAGAGGAGCCAAGTAGAAATAATTTTTTCAGTGGAGGTGAGGTGAAAGATAAGAGAATATTGTCACAGAAGAACAGTGGGCAGCTTTTTGCAGTGAATGGGGAAATAGTCCTTGTCCTTGTTACAAATCTATTGTGGAAAATGGTAACTGTCATTTGTGTCTTCTTGAATTTAAAGTAAATGCATGATTTGAGAAAAGAGAAAAGGTTATATCAATGACAAAGCTCTTACTTTTCTGAGTCCAATGTGAATTAACATCTTGCTTTCTGTGTCTAAAGCAGATGCAGTATCATCTAATATGAGAATTTTAGGACTGCACACTAAAGCTCAGTCAACAACCATTTCTGTTTTCTGACCCCCTGATTTCTGCAGATTTCCCATTTCAACCACAATGGTCATAGAATCATAGAATCACAGAATGGT